>NC_069499.1:434815783-434978283 GCF_027579735.1 Bombina bombina | reverse complement strand
TTGAGTTACTGTTGCCTTTCTATCATCTCAAACCAGTCTGCCCATTCTCCTCGGTTCTCTGACATCAACAAGGCATTGTTGTTCACACAACTGACACTCAATGGATATTTTCTCTTTTATGGACCGTAGATCAGCAGTTTTTTTAAAAAAATACTCAGACCAGCCCATCTAACACCAACAACCATGCCACGTTAAAAGTCACTTAAATCTCTTTTCTTCCCTATTTTGATGCTCGGTTTGAACTTCAGTAAGTTGTCTTTGTGGTTATTAAAAATGTATATCTAGACTTTTAATTTTACCAAACGATTGAACAGGTGTACCTAATAAAGTGTCCGTTGAGTGTGTGTATATATATATATATATATATATATATACTGTGTAAAGGTGGGGGATTTCAGCACTCCATAGAACTTCATTTTATCCAGTTAAGTGTTTGGCTGGAAGCTATCAAGAGACACATACACAGATGCACACAAGTTCAGATAACACAACAAATTTATTTACAAAGTAACGATTGTACTGAAAAGACATTTGCATCTTGTCTAGGTACTAGAAAATATATTACTACCACTGCAGTGGGATATTATAAACAGAATACCAGACGTAATATATTAAATGAACTGCTAAAGCAGCAACAAAGTAACAAGATCCTATCCATTCATGCAAGCAGAGAATAATGGCTATTAACCAAACAGAATGACTTATGATCATATATACGACCTGTTTTAAAGTCCTCCTTATGGTTCAGGGATAAGAAAAATCACAGGTTCATAAGAAGTCCGTTTATGCCTGGGCCCAGGCTCCAGGTGAAGGAGAGAGTGTTTAAAGGAGAGTTTTCAAAAACTCTTTTCTTGCTTGTAATCAAAACCTTTTCAACAGGACTCATATGCTAGGGCTCCGAGGTAAAGACGTCCTCTCTAACTAGCATAGGTATACGATACTTAGTAACAAACCAAATTCTGTTGTTACTTGTAACCCACGACAAGCGCAGGAAACTGCGGTGAGCAGCGGTCCGGGTATCTGTATTGAGGCTCTTGAGTACCATCAAGACATCTTTCACGAGTGTCTGATATTTGCTAGAGCCTTCATTCCTCCGGATCTTCTTTACAATCGCTAATGAAAACTAGGGATAGAAGCATCTAAACAATTTCTCAAAACAAGAGGACCAGAGAGTGATAGACATACAGCTTTCATTGTTGATCTTTTACACTTCATTTTGAACAACAATGTCTTCCAGTTTGACAATTCTATTTATAGACAGGTCAGGGGGACAGCCATGGGAGCATTTTGCGCCCCGACGTATGCATGTCTCAACTTGGGAGCATGGGAGTTGGACATATTTGAAGAATATGGTGAGGTGTTTTACTCCCATGTTTCCCTGTGGATTAGGTATGTGGATGACATACTCATGCTATGGGATGGCCCCCTGACCTGTCTTCATGAATTTGTCTCTAACTTAAACAAAAATAATCTAAACATCTTCTTAACATATGCTCAAAGCACTAAAGAACTGCCGTTCCTAGATATATTGATCAAAAAAGAAGGTAATAAAATCTCTACTGAGAATTACCGTAAAAGTACAGCAACGAATAGTATCCTGGAAGCATCCAGCAGTCACACAGAACCCCTGAAAAAAGGGATACCTTTCAGTCAACTACTGAGACTTAAAATAATTTGTTCTTCTAGGACAAAATTTGCCTATCATGCTGATCAGATGTGTCAAAGATTCATAGAAAGGGGATATTCACGAAAGTTGATCAGATATACCCTTAATAAAGTAAGGAAAATGAATAGGGATGACCTCCTGTATTCAAAGAAAGAGAAAAAAGTTGAAAGCAACTTAAGGTTTATTACAACCTATAATTGCCAGTGGCAAAGTATTAAATACATATTGGCCCAGAAATGGCATATCCTAACACTTGACGAAAAAATTGCAGATAAGGTAGGACATTACCGACTGATGACAGCTAAAAAATCACCAAACCTCAAAGACAAATTAGTCAAAAGTAGATTTGTTAGATCACAGGTAGAGACTAACTGGCTGAACAAACGCCAACAGATTAAAGGCACCTATCCCTGTGGACATTGTGTCTACTGCCCATATATTCTAAAAAGTAAGACTTTCTGCACCAATACAGGCAAGAGGTTTGACATAAGATGCTTTGCAAATTGCAATACAGTAGGGGTTGTCTATCTCTTACAGTGCTCCTGCCCTCTGTTCTATGTTGGAAAAACAAAAAGAATGTTCAAGGACAGAGTGCAGGAGCACAGGGATGACATCCTCTATGAAAGGGATACAAGTGTAGCCCGTCATTTCAAGGAGGTACATAAAAGTAGCACTGTATCCCTAAAATTTATAGCAATTGATATAGGAATAACAAATGGAAGAGGTGGAGATGAAGATAAATGCCTACTTAAAAAAGAAGCCAGATGGACATATCCACTGAAAACAGTGACTCCCAATGGCCTAAATGAAAGAATAGAGTATGCCTCGTTTTTGGGCTAACTGTGGTATCTAAAGATGAAAGAAAGAAAAAATTATCTACCTGTTTGGAAATTTTCTGAATTAATAAATATTATCTCTCAGATAATAACTATTATGTTCCATTACAAAAGATTGCTCTACCTATGTTCTTATTTCTCTGTTTAACCTAGTGTTACAAAAGATGGCGATATCCATCTAACGGTGCACATGATTTTTGTATATTCGCGACAAGTTTAGATACAAATGTATCATATTCTATTCTCCTAACAATTGGTCAATCTTCCTAGAGGTTTGTTTGCTTAAAACCAATCCAGAATGTTTGTTTACTGAGATTAAACACACCCCTTCATAAAGAATCCAATAATAGCCAGGAGACACAGGTGTCAGGTAGTCCTGATAAGGCCCTAGCTTTCGCTCAGCATTGTGGGGCGAAACGTGCATCGACAGACACCTACCTACAGTCTACTCAAGTTCGGAAGAGTTTTCATGGAGGCTGCCATCCGCTGTCCGATACAGTCAAGATCCCCATGAGCAAAGGTGATACGACTCTGTGAAGTGGAAGCAGAAAGCAGTCTGACGTCGGAAGTACCTGTCCCGACTCTGCACGTAACCTCATTGCTATACCCGAACTAGAGACTGAAGTTTTCATTAGCGATTGTAAAGAAGATCCGGAGGAATGAAGGCTCTAGCAAATATCAGACACTCGTGAAAGATGTCTTGATGGTACTCAAGAGCCTCAATACAGATACCCAGACCGCTGCTCACTGCAGTTTCCTGGAAAGCTGCACTTGTCGTGGGTTACAAGTAACAACAGAATTTGGTTTGTAACTAAGTATCGTATACCTATGCTAGTTAGAGAGGACGTCTTTACCTCAGAGCCCTAGCATATGAGTGCTGTTGAAAAGGTTTTGATTACAAGCAAGAAAAGAGTTTTTGAAAACTCTCCTTTAAACACTCTCTCCTTCACCTGGAGCCTGGGCCCAGGCATAAACGGACTTCTTATGAACCTGTGATTTTTCTTATCCCTGAACCATAAGGAGGACTTTAAAACAGGTCGTATATATGATCATAAGTCATTCTGTTTGGTTAATAGCCATTATTCTCTGCTTGCATGAATGGATAGGATCTTGTTACTTTGTTGCTGCTTTAGCAGTTCATTTAATATATTACGTCTGGTATTCTGTTTATAATATCCCACTGCAGTGGTAGTAATATATTTTCTAGTACCTAGACAAGATGCAAATGTCTTTCTTTCATGTAATTAGCTAGAGTCCATGAGCTAGTGACGTATGGGATATACATTCCTACCAGGAGGGGCAAAGTTTCCCAAACCTTAAAATGCCTATAAATACACTCCTCACCACACCCACAATTCAGTTTTACAAACTTTGCCTCCCATGGAGGTGGTGAAGTAAGTTTGTGCTAGATTCTACGTTGATATGCGCTTCGCAGCAGGCTGAAGCCCGGTTTTCCTCTCAGAGTACAGTGAATGTCAGAGGGATGTGAAGAGAGTATTGCCTATTTGAATACAATGGTCTTCCTCTAGGGGATCTATTTCATAGGTTCTCTGTTATCGGTCGTAGAGATTTCTTCTCCTACCTCCCTTTTCAGATCGACGATATACTCTTATATACCATTACCTCTACTGATTCTCATTTCAGTACTGGTTTGGCTACTATATGAGTGTCCTGGGGTAAGTAAGTCTTATTTTTTGTGACACTCTAAGCTATGGTTGGGCACTTTACATGTAAAGTTCTAAATATATGTGTTTAAACTTATATTTGCCATGATTCAGGATAATCAGTATTCCTTCATTCAGACTGTCAGTTTCATTATTTGGGATAATGCATATGAATATATATTTTTACTTACCTTGAAAAATTTTCAATTGACTATTTTTCCCTGCGGGCTGTTAGGCTCGCAGGGGGCAGAAAATGCTTAATTTTATTGCGTCATTTTTGGCACAAACTTTTTTGGCGCAAAATTTGGTCATTTCTGGCGCCGTTGTTGACGCCGGAAGTTGTTCGTAGTTACGTCATTTTTTTGACGCATGTGTATTCAGACGTTTTTTTGCACCAAAAAATGTGGGCGTCGGTTTCGGCGTCAGAAGATATGGGCGTTGTATGTGGCCCCAATAATGTGGGTCACATTATTTAAGTCTTATATTTTTTGCTGCTTCTGGTTGCTAGAGGCTTATTTGTTTTGCATTTTACTCCCATTCCTGAAACTGTAATTTAAGGAATTTGATAATTTTGCTTTATATGTTGTTTTTTCTATTACATATTGCAAGATATTTCGTACACTGTTCCTGAATCAAAACATGCTAACGGATTCCTGTTGACTGATATCAGTCCTACCAAAGCTAAGTTCATTTATTTTAATGTTATGAATCTTTATCTTTAGCTATGGTTTGTAATAAGTTATCCTGATAAACTTTTACATGCAGAATCTATTAGTATTTATGCTTCATATATTGCTATTCTTTTTACATCTTATGTACAAGATATACTTAGAAATTTATAAGAATATTTTTCTGATTCTATGTTAAGGCTTTGTCTGACATTGCGCCTTCTAATAAAATTTTTAGGTCTTTTTCAAACTTCTTTTTTAGTTGATGAAGTTTCAAATGACCAACAACATACTGAATTATCCTTCTCTGATGGTGTTTTTTCTCATTCAGAATTTTATTCATCAGATATTGACACTAACAAATCTACTTTTTTATTTTTATTAGAGTACATTTGTTCTTTGTTGAAGAGGTGTTGATTATTTTGGATATTGAGGTAACTAGTTCTTTTTCAAGACTAGCTAGCATTTTATTTCTGCTTATTTAATCTTCTGTGTTTTCAGAGTTTTTTTTCCAGTTCCTGATACTAGGGAATGGAATAGGCCGAGAATTTTCTTTTATTCCTTCTTCAAGGGTTTTTTTAATTATATTCTTTGCCGGCAGTTAATTTCAGTTTTGAGGGATCCCCAATTTAATGGGGCTATCTCTACTCCTGCTAAATATGCTATTGTTTCTATAGCAAAATAGTATTTATTTTCCATTAGATGGTTGTATCTTATTTAAGGAAAATTATTTATTTTCAGGTACTTTTCTTGGACCTGTGATTTATTTGGATGATGTTGCAATTGCTTCATTTTTTTGTTAGAATACTTTAAGATCAAGTATCGGATTATGATTTATTTAGCATTGTTAAAGGGACAAAATCTACTGCTCATTTGAAGTTCAGACTAAGTGCTGTTTCATTGTCTTGTTGTCTTGCATTTGTTGATTATGCAAGTCCAGTGTGTTGACTGGTCCTTTAACTTGATTAACATGCTGATAATTTAATTTGTGTCTTCATTTTATTGAATATTTTCGTAAATGAGGTTTTTTCTATGTCTTTAGCTGTTTTATCTAGAAGAATTTTGTGATTTCTAAAAAATCCATATTTCTTTTTTCCAAGATAATCAATTATTTGGTTCATATTTGGATTCAATTCTTAACTGTTACTCTGGGCTTCAAGATTGAGTTTAGGACTAAAACTTTAAGCTTATATTAGTTTTGTTGTTCTTACTATGGAACGAAATCCTAAATTCTTACCCAAGTAACATGTTTTTAATTGGAGGTTTTTTAGTTCAAAATCTGCTCCCTAAATTTGCATGTATGTGCCGTATTCCAGCTTGGCTGTTAAGGGGCAGGTTAAGACTTTTTTGAAATTTGTTTGGTTCTATTCGGTCCAAATCTCTTAGATTTTGGGTACAGAATAAGATTCAGAGTAAAACCGTCTGTGAGAAGTCTTTTTTTCTCTATTATATTCCAGCTATTCCAGTAAGGCTAACACTTTCCTTAAGTGTGTTTCAGTCCTATATATTTGGGTTTTGATGAAGCGTGGCTGATCACCCGTTGGGGATTAAGCGCTGCTCAGACCTGGAGTTTTCTGGGATATTTATTCCAGTTCCATTTTTAGGAAATGGGTTTGGGGTTTTATTCAAGACTATTCATTGTTCTGAAGATAGAAAATCTTTCTGAATTGTCATATCAGTATACCATCTTTTAGAATGGTGTTTATATAGTCTATTTTGCCTTTTTTTTTCAGTGATGCATTATTAGTTTACAATAGATACAATAGATGCATATCTTTTTCAGATTCTCTTTTTTGACAAGCATTACCAATTTGTTGCTTTTCCTTCTGGTCTAGCGACAGTTCTAAGAATATTTTCAAGGTTTTCAGTGTTCCTTATTTGGACAGTCTCGTGGTACTGGCTCAGTCTTTTCGTTCTGCGGAATCTCATACGATTCAACTTTGTTTCTTCAAGACATGGTTAGAGGATCTTTTTATCAAAAGCTTCTTGATTCCTTACACAAGGGTCACCTTTTTTAGGTTTCCAGATAGTTTGTGTCAATGTCTTTGTCTCTAACAGACAAGTGACAATTTTATTGGGTTCCGTCTGTCGGAACCTTCAGTCTCTATTATTTCCTTCAGTTGCTATATATGCATGGAAGTTTTAGGTCTCATGGCTGCTGCATTGGATTCGATTCCCTTTGCTCATTTTCATAGGAAACCTTTCCAGTTTTTTATGCTGAATAATGGTGCAGGGATTCTATGATATCACTTTTTATATCTTTGAATCCTAATGTTTAACTATATTTTGATTCGGTGGGAAAGATCACCATCATTTAGTTCTACAGGTCTCTTCGGTTCTTTCAACCTGGACCATGATCTCTACAGATGCCAGTATTTTAGGTTGGGAGGCTGTCTGAGGATCTCTGTCAGCACAAGGGGTTTGGAAATCTCAGGAGGCGAGATTACCATTTGATATTTTGGAACTCCGTGCATTCTCAGAGTTCTTCAGTTTGGTTTCTTTTTGAAGAAGAGACGTTTGTTTTTTTCAGACAATGTCACAACTGTGGCGCATGTCAATCATCAGGGTGGGACTATCAGTCCTTAGGCTGTGACAGAAGTATCTCGGATATTTGCTTGGGCTAAATCCAGCTCCTTTTTAAATTCTGTGGTCTTTTTCCCAGGTATAGACATTGGGAAGCGGATTATCTCTGTTAATCAAGCTTTACATCTGGGAGAATGGTCTCTTTACCCAAATATGTTTTCAATTTTTCAGATGTGAGGGCTTCCAGAAATAGATCTGTTGGCATCTCATCTAAACAAGGAACTTCCCAGGGGCCTATTCAGGTCCGGGGATCCTCAGGCAGAAGTAGTGTATGCATTGACACTTCCTTGGAATTATCATTCTGCCTATATTTTTTCATCTCTGGTTCTTTTTTTAAGAGTGATTTTCAAAATCATCAGAGAGCAATCTTTGGTGTGGCTGGTGGCTCTAGTATGACCACACAGGTTTTGGTATATGGTTCTTGATCGGATGTTCAGTTGCCAATCTTGGTTACTTCCATTAAGGCCAGACCTTATATCTTAACATTCGTTTTTCTCATCAGGAATTAAAATTATTAATTTGATGGTATGAAAATTTAACGCTTAGTACTTAGTCATAGAAGTTTCTCTGACTCGGTGATTAATACTATATTGCAGGCTCGTAAATCTATGTCTAGTAGGATTTATTATTGAGTTTGGAAGATTGACATCTCATGATGCTCTTCTTATGAATTCTCTTGGCATTCTTTTAGAATTCCTAGGATTTTATAGTTTCTTCATGAGTTTTTGTCTGCATGTTCCTTGAAAGGACAAATCTCTGCTTTTCCTGTGCTGTTTCACAGTAAGAATTGCTAAATCTTTCTGATATTCATTGTTTTGTTCAGGCTTTGGTTCGTATCAAGCCTGCCATTTAAGCCAATTTCTCCTCCTTGGAGCCTTAATTTGGTTCTGAAGGCTTTACAGGCTCTTCTGTTTGAGCATATGCTTTCTTTGGACATTAATTACTTTCATGGAAAGTATTGTTCTTTTAGACATCTCTTCAGCTAGAACAGTTTTTGAATTATCTGTTCTTTCTTGTGAATCTCCTTTTTCTGATTTTTCATCAGGATAAGGTGGTTTTTGCTGTCCTCATTTCAATTTTTACCTAAAGTTGTGAATTCTAACAACATTGGTAGAGGAATTATTGTCCCTTCCTTGTGTCCTAATCCTAAGAATTCTTTGGTAAGATTCTTACATTCTTTGGATGTGGTAAGAGTTTAGAAATATTATGTTGAAGCTACTCAGATTTCAGACAGACTTCTAGTCTATTTGTTATCTTTTCTGGTTTTAGGAAAGGTCAGAAGGCTTCTGCCATTTCTTTGGCATCTTGGTTAAGCTTTTTTGATTCATCATGCTTATTTGGAGTTGGGTTAATCCCCGCCTCAGAGAATTACGGCTCATTCTACTAGATCAGTTTCTACTTCCTGGACTTTTAAGAATGAAGCTTCTGTTGATCAGATTTGCAAAGCAATGACTTGGTCTTCTTTGCATACTTTTACTAAATTCTACCATTTTGATGTTTTCTCTTCTTCAGAAGCAGTTTTGGTAGAATGGTACTTCAGGCAGCTATTTTTTTGGCTGTCTTTATTTTATCCCTCCCTCTCTAGTGACTCTTGCGTGGAAGTTCCACATCTTGGGTATCTGCTATCCCATACGTCACTAGCTCATGGACTCTTGCTAATTACATGAAAGAAAACATAATTTATGTAAGAACTTACCTGATAAATTAATTTCTTTCATATTAGCAAGAGTCCATGAGGCCCACCCTTTTTTGTGGTGGTTATGATTTTTTTGTATAAAGCACAATTATTCCAATTCCTTATTTTTGATGCTTTCGCTCCTTCTTATCACCCCACTTCTTGGCTATTCATTAAACTGAATTGTGGGTGTGGTGAGGGGTGTATTTATAGGCATTTTAAGGATTAGGAAACTTTGCCCCTGCTGGTAGGAATGTATATCCCATACGTCACTAGCTCATGGACTCTTGCTAATATGAAAGAAATGAATGTATCAGGTAAGTTCTTACATAAATTATGTTTTTCAGTACAATCGTTACTTTGTAAATAAATTTGTTGTGTTATCTGAACTTGTGTGCATCCGTGTATGTGTCTCTTGATAGATAGACTGGATAAAATGAAGTTCTATGGAGTGCTGAAATCCCCCACCTTTACACAGTATCTCATATAGCTCTACTGTGGCATATTATCTTTTCTAATACGTTCTGAAGTTATAATTGTTTTTGGGGGTCTGCACCTGATTTAGAAACGGTTATTACCGCCTAGATTTTTAAACAAATATTTTTTGCTGTGGAAAGCTCCCTATCCTGTTAATCAGGAAGGTCCCGGCAATCCTCTCCCAGCATTTTTTCTGTAACATATATATATATATATATATATATATATATATATATATATATATATATATATATATACTAATATTTAAGGCCCTGGGACAGATCCTTTACACTACTCCCTTGCTGTTTTGCACACGTCTGATTCTTTGGCATGTTTAGTTTGTTTTTCACGCGTCTGCCTTTAGGTTTACGGTTGGGGCAGTTTCACACGTCCGATTAACGCTTGTCAAGTTAGTGTAATTCCTCAATATATTTTTTTTAACCCCTTCCCTCTTTTAGGATGTTCCATGCCATCCTAACTGCACTGGGCTTTAGCGCTGTTAAGACAGCATGGAACATACTAGCCGTTTGGCTGTACTGAAGCTATAGAAGCTTCTTAAATGGGATTGTAAGCTAGAGGGAGTGCCTAACGTGATAGGCACCCCCTACACACCTGACCTAATCCCATCATTTAAATTACAAGATTTTTACTTAGTTGTTTACATTGGAACTTTGTTCCGATGTAGAGAAATAAGTCCAGATGGAAAAGGGTTAAGGGGGTTATACAAAAATAGAAAAGGCAGCACCAGCATTAAACTTCAAAAAAAATTCCTTTATTTTTCTTAGAGGCTAGACAAATGTGACACAGAATGAACGTCTGACGCGTTTCACGCCCCCTAGTGGCGTTTCATCTGATGAAATGCCACTAGGGGGTGTGAAACGTGTCAGACATTCATTCTGTGTCACATTTGTCTAGCCTCTAAGAAAAATAAAGGAAATTTTTTTGAAGTTTAATGCTGGTGCTGCCTTTTCTATTTTTGTATTGCTGGTTATGGCAATCGATTCGTTGCCCATTTAGGCATTGCACCCAGTCACTGCACGCTTTACTTGCCCACTATGCCGATACCACGGCGGCGTCCGTGACGTCATCATCCTGAGCCACGGTCCGGGCCGGCCTGAGAGTTTGGAGCGGCTGCTTGCCTTTTACCTGCTTAAGGGGGTTATAGTGTTTATTGCATTGCTTTAATGGAGCAGTCTGATTTTGTCCCTAAATCTACCCATAAAACTGAGTCTCCTGAACATCTTTCTACTATTATTAGGTGTGCTTTTTATAAAAAAGCTGGTGTCTTCTCCAGCTCATTTATGTGGCTCATGTTTAGATTTGTTAATGCAATCAGACCAATCTAATGTTGTTTCTTTGGATATTAATGCACATATTGTTTGTTCATTACAGGAGAATACTGACATGGTGTCACCTACTGTGAAAAACGTTATCAAGGCTGCAGTTCATGAGGTGCTGGCTGTTCTCCCACCTTCAAGCAAGTGTAAAAGGTCAGTTCAGATTTTACCTTCTACAAGTGCTACACGTATGTGCCCTGAGTCCAGGAATACTGTTATTATGTCTTCAGATGGTTAAGTTTCCTCTGGTGATGAGGAGTCTTCAGCTGATGTTGAACCTGATATTTCCTCTTTTTTTGTTTAAAGTTGAACATATTCTGTCTCTTTTAAAGGAGGTCTTAGGATCTTTCACCCCTAAAGTAATTAACGTTTCTGATAAGCCCTGTAATTGTTTAATCCTCAGGCAGTTAGGGGATGCTCTAGTAGTTCCTTGGTCTTTTCAGTCGGCTTATCCGTTTCCACCTCTGGTACTTCTTTCCAGAGTAATTTCCAAGATAATCCTAGAGAAGTCATCTGTAATCCTAACTAGCCCAGTGTGGCCTCTCAGGATTTGGTATATGGATCTGGTTCAGATGTCCAGCTGCCCTTCTTGGCCTATGCCTCAGCAGTCATACTTTCTGTCCCAAGGTACGTTTTTCCATCCAGATCTCAAGTCTTTGAAATTGATGGCATGGAAATTGAATGTTTAGTCCTTAAACATAGGGGTTTCTCTGTTTCTATGATTAAAACCTTGATTCTGGCTCATAAGTCTGTAACTGGGAAAATCGATCACAATGTCTGAAAGGCCTTTATTTATTGGTGTATAGATCATGGTTTTTCCTGGTTTTCTTTCCGAAGTCCAAGAATTTTGCAGGATGGTCTGTATAAGGGCCTTCCCGCTAGTTCTCTGAAGGGGCAGATTTCTGCTCTTTCAGTTTTGTTCCACAGAAAGATTGATAATCTTCCTGATATTTAATAGTTTTGTTCATGCTTTGGTTCATATTAAACCTATAAACCAATTTCTCCTTCATGGAATCTTAACTTGGTTTTAAGGGTTTTGCAGGCTCCTTTTAAACCTATGCAGAAGATGGACATTAAACACCTTTCTTGGAAACTGTTATTTCTTTTGGCTATTTCTTCTGCTAGAAGAGTTTCCAAGTTATCTGCTCTTTCTTGTGATACTCATCTGATTTTTCATCAGAATAAGGCAGTTTTACAGACTACTTTTGACTTTTTTGCTTAAGTTGTTTCTTCAGACAACTTTAGCAAAGAGGTTGTTTGTTTATTTCTTCTTTGTGTCATAATCCCAATAATGCTTCAGAGTGATATTTATATCATTTGGATTTGGTAAGGACATTGAAATATTACATTGCATGCTACTAATGACTTTAGAAAATTTCTAGTTTGTTAATTTACTTTATGATCCTAGAAAAGGTCAGAAAGTTTCTGCTGTTTTGTTGGCATCTCAGTCGAAAGTCAGCCTCCACCACATCAGATTAGTGCTCATTCTACTAGGCCAGTTGCCACTTCCTTGGCCTTCAAGAATGAGGCTTCAGTTGACCAGATTTTCAAGGCATCTACTTCTTCTTTGCATACTTTTACAAAATTATACCATTTTGATGTTTTGCTTCTTCTGAGGCAGCCTTTGGTGGGAAGGGTCTTCAGGCAGTGTCTGTTTGATTTTATGCCTGCAAATACATTAAGGAAAATTGGGGGTTTGGATTTACTTTCTTAATAAAAAACCCTTCTCTTTATGTTATTACTTGTGAACTCCACAGCTTGGGTATTAGTTCCTAGGAATAATGGATTGTGGACTCTCACCACCTCTATCAAAGAAAAATAATTTATACTTACCTGATGATAAATTAATTTTGTTCATGGTGGTGAGAGTCCATTAGACCCCACCCTATGGTTTCTAGGATTCATTTTTTTTAGGCACATTTTTTCCGTGCTCATTTTATGGCTCTTATTCCTTTTTATTACTTCAATATGCTTGGCTCTTGGGGTTTGGAAATCTTGGCCTTCTCCTAGTAGTAGAGAAAAGTAATTGCCAGGTGTAATGGATCATGGATGCTCACCACCATGAAATAAATTAATTTATCAGGTAAGCATAACTTGTTTTCTCCATAAAAACCTGCTTGCAGGCTGAGGCCCTATACTGCACATGGGCTTTTAAAGAGAAAATATGACATTTGTGGGAGGAGCAGAGCTGAAATGCCACTCTGGAACATAATAAATATATATATACTGCACCGGAAATGTGAGACTTGACACAGAGGCCGTCTTAATCTCCCTAATGATGGCCCTGCCTTTTTACTAGCTTTAACTAGATGGGCAACCATTCCTTTAGATGAAAGTACCTCTTTTAAGGATCCAAAGGACAGAAACCTTGAAGCGTTTCTCAGAAGATTCTCTCAGCAGGCTATATGTTTCATCCAGCTGTAGTGTAGCTTATCTGCAGCTATTGCAGTCTGGTGTTACAACAACTCTGACCTTTTTTCCTAAGAAGTATCCCGTAATCAAACGCAGACTTGCTCGAGGTTGGTCAAGTTTTGGCTAGCATTATGCATTATGAGCATTATGGCTCAAGCTGTGGTCTGCTAATATAGTATCTAAAAGCAGACTTCTGTCCCTCCCATTTCAGGGAGATATCTTGTTTGAATATGGACTAGTTGCTATCATTCTACAGTCACTGTAGGTAAAGGTACTGCAAGACAAAAAAAGCATGGCTAAGTCCACAGGACAATTTCAATCATTTTGGTCATTTCAAGATGCAAAGATCCTCCTCTTCAGTGTCTTAGACGTAAGACACCTCTAAATCCATGTGGAAGCCTGGTCCAAACAGACTAAACATTTAACCCTTTCTCCAAATTGTCATAAAGCTATGACTCCCAACCCAGATAATGTTCTGGTGGGGGGTAGACTGCACCTTTTTCAGGGGTACCACATAGAAAGATTCTTCCTGTCTCATATTCCAAAATATCCTTTGAAGGACATAACCTTTTCTGGTATGTGTAACAGACCTAGAAGCCATTGGAGTGAGTATTCCAGACTCTAGAAAGGAACAGAATCAGGGGTTCTATTCAAACCTTTTCTTTGTTCCAAATATAGAAGTGACTTACAAGCCTATCTTGGATCTCAAAACACTAAACACATTTTTGAATGTTCTGACTTTCAATATGGAGACCATTTGCACTATATTACCTTTAGTCACAGAGGGGAATCCTGCTTTCAATCCTGTAAAGGATTCCCCTCTGTGACAGGGCACTTAACAAGGACTATTTGAACAACGGGTTGCCATAGCCCATTGGAGACAGGCCGTCGTATGTCTGATTGTTGCTGCAATAGAAGAAAGTGCTTTATAAACAGAGGCTTGTAATGGGAAGTAGAACCCCAGCCAGATAGTCATACTATAAATATTATTCAATTGTGCATATTGATCTTAGACGATTGTCTTATCATTGTATTAATCACCTCTATGTTTTAACATCATTTTCATTTTAGCATTATATTGTTCTAGAATTGCCAATATCTTTTGTGGTAGCTATTTAAACTTGGAAGCTGTTGCGAGTGAAGAGTGTGGGCCATTTGTATGAGAGAATTTTTTGATTGTTTTTATATTGTGTTTTTTATACTATTTTTACATTATTTCAATTAAGAATAAAATTGTACATAATTCTAATCCAGTTGCTTGTTACCTCTAATTATTGAACCAGAAAGTTTATATGAAGATTTATATGGAACTGTCCTAAGATATATATTCTGCTGACATATTTTATCGTTAGTTTATCAACCCACAGCTAGGTATACTTAGTGTACTTTTAGCGCCACCTACACTCCACTTATTCAGATTCTTTGATTTCAAACTACCTAGGAAGGAGGTAGTACCAGAGGTTGGCAAAGTGGGCTAAGTCTAGCGCTCCACTCAACTATTTCTTATAGATCTTAAGATCCACAAGTGGCTCTTATAAATGCTGTTCTAATAGATGCTAGATCCATGGTCATTCAGTCTGATTTACATCTTTGAATATAAACACAGATATGTCCAGTCGCAACAAACTCTATATCCTAGACCAGAGCTTTCCAAACTTTTCATGTTGGCGACACACTTTTTAGATCTACATCATTTCACGACACAGTAATTCAGTCGTAATTGCATCAGGAGGTTAAACAAACTTGTTTTAAGATATAAGGACAGATACATAAATTATATAATAACTAAATGTATTTACAAGTAACAGTATGTACAGTATGTGCAAGAATTAAAAAAAAGGTTAATAACACCAATAGCTAATTACTATTTTAATGGGATGTATGAGGTTGATGGGATGAACACAGTTTCTGAATATTTGGTGGAATATTAGATAAAGACACTCACATTTTTAAGCTTCCACTTCCTATCCATATATCAAGAGCAGGAGCAGCAATGCACTACTGGGAGCTAGCTGCAAAAGAAAATACACTTCGACTTCTGACTTCCGCTCAGCGTTTAAGCTGCCGCCCTCAGAGCTCTGAGTTTGACTGACTTCTGCCCGCACTGCAAACATACTGCTGTCCCACTCACTGACTACACATGCAGTCACGAGCCAATTGAGGAGACTACACGTGCAGTCAAGAGACAATGTCCCTCCAAAGCCGCCAATAAGTATAGTTTTAGTTCACACTGAGCTGCACCAATTGGTTAAGACGATATGTGACCCACTAGGTATCAATCATGTGATATGCATAGCAGGCAGGCGGAAAGTCGAAAACAAAAAAAAAAATAATGTAAATAAAAAAAAATTGTGCTGAAGCAGGGACACACCTACACACTGCCGCCGACACACTAATGTGTCATGACACACAATTTGGAAAGCACTGTCCTAGACTATACCTTTAAGAGGCGCATACCAATAACTTATAAAAAATATATCGATATAGAAAAAGATAAAAAAATTATAATAATAAAAATAAAAATGACTAAAAATAACAATGTTGAATACAATAAAAAAATAATACAATCAATGGCAACAGAAAAGTCCAAAACCTAAGCCATGTGAAAATTTGCAAAAAGAATAATATGTGTGACCATGCACACAAGCGTATATACAGACACAATCCAGTTATTCACCAGATCTCTCCTCAGGCCAGTGGTAGAGAAAGGGAGCGTCCCCAGTAAATCATGGAATACCAGAAGTGAGGCCGCTCTTCTATAATGTCCTGCCAGACAATTCAGAAATTCTATAATACAAAAGGTGTAGACTGCGCCTCATGGTATGGATCAGTATAAAAAGAGCAGGGGTGTGGGGGTTAATCAGACCTACTCACATGTAGAAAAGCACTGATACGTGCTCAATAGGCAAGCCGGATCCTCTGAGTCATCCGGCCAGCTCACAAACAGCACCACAGCAGAAACAATCAATATATATATATATATATAATATATATATATATATATATATATATATATGTGTATGTATATATATATATATATATATATATATATATATGTGTGTGAGTGTATGTGTATATCTGCTTATATGATATTCTAATAATATTAACTGGCAATGGAAGGAATTTGGCCTTTCGTTTACCATGCTCTGTTCTCAGGAACAAAAAGCCATAAAGAAAGTCAGGAGATAGTAAACAAAGGGAATAATTATTTCCCCAGACTTCCTCCCATTCAATAGAGTCACCAAATGTTTACATGTAAATAGGAGTCTTTCATGTGACTGTTGGGTTGTGCATGTGGTAGATACCAGGTTATCATGATATATACCCCCTAAAATAGCCTCTATTTACATGTAAACAGAGCTAAGACCAGTGACGTTCGTTTTTTCCAAATATGGTTAGAGAGGGAAAATTGAGCCAATTACATCCAAGTTAATATTGTCAGATGGGACATTGTTTCAAAAATATATAAGATATACAGTATAGTCAGTTACTAAGAAGGGTAAGAAGGAGGAGAGGAGAGAGAAGAGAGGGGAGGATGAGGACAGGAAGCTAGCAGAAAGATCCAGACTGTCCCAGACAACCTTATTATAACATCTGAATAAGGTACCTGTATCATGTGTGTTTGTTAAAGTGTATATTTGTCTTGTAAGTAAATGTAATTGTTATTGTATTTAGGCCTAAAGTATTGATTATTGTGTAATTTTTTCATGTTTTTAGCTGATCTAATAAAAATGATTGTGTATTTGGAAACCAACAGTATTTTTAAGAGTCCTTATTAAATTTGGGTTATCTATAATTTGTTTATCTATACTGTATGTGTATTTATGCAATATTTACAAGAGTACATATGAAGACTTGAACCTAGTCAATTTTACCTATTAATCCAATATAGAAATATCTAATCCCATAGTTATAAATTGTATATTGTAAACACCTTTTAGCTAAATAAGTCAGATTACATATAGTTATGTCTTGCATGGTCAAGAAGTATAAGTATATATTTCTGGATTAATTAAAATGTAATTGTTATTTCCTCAATGAGCCATAAAAGCTGTGTAAATAAACAGTGACATTTTGTGGACATAGCCAAATTGCCACCTTGGGATGAAATAAAATAATATTGCATAGATAGACATATATATATATATTTACATATATACATGTAAACATATTTGCACTTTAAATTTAACCCAAAGGAAACTATTAAAAGTCAGATTAAGGAGTTAAAATTACTCAAACTAAATAATATTTATGATTATAATTTTTTTAAAACATAATTTATGTAAGAACTTACCTGATAAATTCATTTCTTTCATATTAGCAAGAGTCCATGAGCTAGTGACGTATGGGATATACATTCCTACCAGGAGGGGCAAAGTTTCCCAAACCTTAAAATGCCTATAAATACATCCCTCACCACACCCACAATTCAGTTTAACGAATAGCCAAGAAGTGGGGTGATAAGAAAAAAGTGCGAAAGCATATAAAATAAGGAATTGGAATAATTGTGCTTTATACAAAAAAATCAAAACCACCACAAAAAAGGGCGGGCCTCATGGACTCTTGCTAATATGAAAGAAATTAATTTATCAGGTAAGTTCTTACATAAATTATGTTTTCTTTCATGTAATTAGCAAGAGTCCATGAGCTAGTGACGTATGGGATAATGATTACCCAAGATGTGGATCTTTCCACGCAAGAGTCACTAGAGAGGGAGGGATAAAATAAAGACAGCCAATTCCTGCTGAAAATAATCCACACCCAGAATAAAATTTTAATGAAAAAACATAAGCAGAAGATTCAAACTGAAAACACTGCCTGAAGTACGTTTCTACCAAAAACTGCTTCAGAAGAAGAAAACACATCAAAATGGTAGAATTTAGTAAAAATATGCAAAGAGGACCAAGTTGCTGCTTTGCAAATCTGATCAACCGAAGCTTCATTCCTAAACGCCCAGGAAGTAGAAACTGACCTAGTAGAATGAGCTGTAATCCTTTGAGGCGGAGTGTTACCCGACTCAACATAGGCATGATGAAATAAAGATTTCAACCAAGATGCCAAAGAAATGGCAGAAGCTTTCTGGTCTTTTCTAGAACCGGAAAAGATGACAAATAAACTAGAAGTCTATCGGAAAGACTTAGTAGCTTCAACATAATATTACAAAGCTCTAACAGCATCCAAAGAATGCAATGATTTCTCCTTAGAATTCCTAGGATTAGGACATAATGAAGGAACCACAATTTCTCTACTAATGTTGTTAGAAATCACAACCTTAGGTAAAAAATTCAAAAGAAGTTCGCAGCACCGCCTTATCCTGATGCAAAATCAGAAAAGGAGACTCACAAAAAAGAGTAGATAATTCAGAGACTCTTCTGGCAGAAGAGATGGCCAAAAGAAACAAAACTTTCCAAGAAAGTAATATAACGACCAAAGAATGCATGGGTTCAAAAGGAGGAGCTTGAAGAGCCCCCAGAACCAAATTCAAACTCCAAGGAGGAGAAATTGACTTAATGACAGGTTTTATACGAACCAAAAGTTGTACAAAACAATGAATATCAGGAAGATTAGCAATCCTTCTGTGAAAAAGAACAGAAAGAGCAGAGATTTGTCTTTCAAGGAACTTGCGGACAAACCTTTATCTAAACCATCTTGAAGAAATATAAGTCTTCCAGACTCTATAATATATCTCTCTAGATACAGATTTACGAGCCTGTCACATAGTATCAATCACAGAGTCAGAGAAAACCTCTATGACCAAGAATCAAGCGTTCAAACTCCATACCTTAAAATTAAGGTTTTGAGATCCTGATGGAAAAAAGAACCTTGAGACAGAAAGACTGGTCTTAACGGAAGAGTCCACAGCTGGCAAGAGGCCATCCGGACAAGATCCGCATACCAAAACCTGTGAGACCATGCTGGAGCTACCAGCAGGACAAACGAGTATTCCTTTAGAATATTGGAGAATACCCTTGGAAGAAGAACTAGAGGCGGAAAGATATAGGCAGGATGACACTTGTAAGGAAGAGATAATGCATCCACTGCCTCCGCCCGAAGATCCCGGGATCCGGACAGATACCAGGGAAGTTTCTTGTTTAGATGAGAAGCCATCAGATCTATTTCTGGGAGTTCCCACATTTGAACAATCTGAGGAAATACCTCTGGGTGAAGACCATTCACCCAGGTGCAACGTTTGGCGACTGAGATAATCCGCTTTCCAATTGTCCATACCTGGGATATGAACCGCAGAGATTAGACAGGAGCTGGATTCCGCCCAAACCAAAATTCGAGATACTTCTTTCATAGCCAGAGGACTGTGAGTCCCTCCTTGATGATTGATGTATGCCACAGTTGTGACATTGTCTATCTGAAAACAAATGAACAACTCTCTCTTCAGAAGAGGCCAAGACTGGAGAGTTCTGAAAATTGCACGGAGTTCCAAAATATTGATCGGAAATCTCACCTCCTGAGATTCCCAAACCCCTTGTGCCGTCAGATACCCCCCACACAGCTCCCCAACCTGTAAGACTTGCATCTGTTGAGATTATAGTCCAGGTCGGAAGAACAAAGAAGCTCCCTGAACTAAACGATGGTGATCTGTCCACCATGTCAGAGAGTGTCGTATAATCGGTTTAAAGATATTAATTGAGATATCTTTGAGTAATCCCTGCACCATTGGTTCAGCATACAGAGCTGAAGAGGTCGCATGTGAAAATGAGCAAAGGAGATCGCATCTGATGCGGCAGTCCTAAGACCTAAAATTTCCATGCATAAGGCTACCAAAGGGAATGATTGTGACTGAAGGTTTTGACAAGCTGATATCAATGTTAAACTTCTCTTGCCTGACAAGGACAGAGTCATAGACACTGAATCTATCTAGAAACCTAAAAAGGTTACCCTTGTCTGAGGAATCAATGAACTGATTGGTAAATTGATCCTCCAACCATGAACTTGAAGAAACAACACAAGTCGATTCGTATGAGATTCTTCGAAAATGAGAAGACTGAGCAAGTACCAAGATATCGTCCAAATAAGGAAATACCAAAACCCTGTTCTCTGATTACAGAAAGAAGGGCACCGAGAACCTTTGAAAAAAATTCTTGGAACTGAGGCTAGGCCAAACGGTAGAGCCACAAAACTGGTAATGCTTGTCTAAAAAGAGAATCTCAGACACTAAAAGTGATCTGGATGAATCGGAATATGCAGATACACATCCTGTAACTCTATTGTAGACATATAATGCCCTTGCTAAACAAAAGGCAGGATAGTCCTACAGTAACCATCTTGAATGTTGGTATCCTTACATAACGATTCAATGATAGATCCGGAACTGGTCTGAAGGAATTGACCTTCTTTGGTACAATGAAGAGATAAAATAAAACCCCAGCCCCTGTGCCAGAACTGGAACTGGCATAATTACTCCAGCCAACTCTAGATCTGAAACACATTTCAGAAATGCTGAGCCTTTGCTGTGTTAACTGGGACACGGGAAAGAATAAAAACTCTTAGCAGGAGGCCTTAACTTGAAGCCAATTCTGTACCTTTCTGAAACAATGTTCTGAAACCAGAGATTGAGAACGGAATTGATCCAAATTTCTTTGAAGAAAACGTAATCTGCCCCATACCAGCTGAGCTGGAATAAGGGCCGCACCTTCATGGGAACTTAGGAGCTGGCTATAGGTTTCTATAAGGCTTGGATATATTCCAAACTGGAAATAGTTTCCAAATTGATACCGCTCCTGAGGATGAAGGATCAGGCTTTTGTTCCTTGTTGTGAGGAAAGGAACGAAAATGATTATTAGACCTAAATTTACCTTAGATTTTTTATCCTTTGGTAAAAAAGTTCCCTTCCTTCCAGAAACAGTTGAGATAATAATTTATTACCCTGGAAAGAAAGGGAAAGCAAAGTTGACTTAGAAGACATATCAGCATTCCAAGTTTAATCCATAAAGCTTTTCTAGCTAAAATAGCTAGAGGCATATACCTGACATCAACTCTAATGATATCAAAAGATGGTATCACCAATAAAATTTATTAGCATGTTATAGAATAATAATAATGCTATAAAATTATGATCTGTTATTTGTTGCGCTAAAGCTTCTAACCAAAAAGTTGAAGCTGCAGCAACATCCGCTAAAAATATAGCAGGTCTAAGAAGATTACCTGAACATAAGTAAGCTTTTCTTAGAAAGGATTCAATGTTCCTATCTAAAGGATCCTTAAATGAAGTACTATCTGCCGTAGGAATAGTAGTACATTTAGCAGGAGTAGAGACAGCCCCATAACCTTAGGGATTTTGTCCCAAAAAAACTCTAATCTGTCAGATGGCACAGGATATAATTGCTTAAACGTTTAGAAGGAGTAAAAGAATTACCCAAATTATTCCATTCCCTGGAAATTACTTCAGAAATAGCATCAGGGAGATTAAACACTTCTGGAATAACTACAGGAGATTTAAAAACCTTATTTAAACGTTTAGATTTAGTATCAAGAGGACCAGAATCCTCTATTTCTAATGCAATTAATACTTCTTTAAATAAAGAACGAATAAATTCCATCTTGAACAAATACAAAGATTTATCAGCATCAACCTCTGAGACAGAAACCTCTGAACCAGAAGAACCATTATCAGTATCAGAATGATGATGTTCATTTAAAAATTCATCTGAAAAAAGAGAAGTTTTAAAAGACTTTTATGTAAACTAGAAGGAGAAATAACAGACATAGCCTTCTTAATGGATTTAAAAAATAAAATCTCTTATGTTTATCAGGAACACTCTGAAAATTAGATGTTGACGGAACAGCAACAGGTAATGTAACAGTACTAAAGGAAATTTTATCTGCATTAATAAGTTTGTCATGACATGCAATACAAACAACAGCTGGAGAAACAGATACCAAAAATTATAGCAGATACACTTAGCTTGGTAGCTCCAGCACTGGGCAGTGATTTTCCTGAAGTATCTTCTGACTCAGTTGCAACGTGGAACATCTTGCAATATGTAATAGAAAAAACAACATATAAAGCAAAATTGATCAAATTCCTTAAATGACAGTTTCAGGAATGGGAAAAAAATGCCAGTGAACAAGCTTCTAGCAACCAGAAGCAATAAATAATGAGACTTAAATAATGTGGAGACAAAAGTGACGCCCATATTTTTTTAGCGCCAAATAAGACGCCCACATTATTTGGCACCTAAATGCTTTTGGCGCCAAAAATGACGCCACATCCGGAACGCCGACATTTTTGTCGCAAAAGAACGTCAAAAAAAAATGACGCAACTTCCGGCGACACGTATGACGCCGGAAACAGAAAGATTTTTTGCGCCAAAAAAGTCTGCGCCAAGAATGACGCAATAAAATGAAGCATTTTCAGCCCCCGCGAGCCTAACAGCCCACAGGGAAAAAGTCAAATTTTTTAAGGTAAGAAAAAATGATTGATTCAAATGCATTATCCCAAATATGAAACTGACTGTCTGAAAAAAAGGAATGTTGAACATCCTGAGTCAAGGCAAATAAATGTTTGAATACATATATTTAGAACTTTATAAAAAAGTGCCCAACCATAGCTTTAGAGTGTCACAGAAAATAAGACTTACTTACCCCAGGACACTCATCTACATGTTTGTAGAAAGCCAAACCAGTACTGAAACGAAAATCAGCAGAGGTAATGGTATATATATAAGAGTATATCGTCGATCTGAAAAGGGAGGTAAGAGATGAATCTCCACGACCGATAACAGAGAACCTATGAAATAGACCCCGTAGAAGGAGATCATTGAATTCAAATAGGCAATACTCTCCTCACATCCCTCTGACATTCACTGCACGCTGAGAGGAAAACCGGGCCCCAACTTGCTGCGGAGCGCATATCAACGTAGAATCTAGCACAAACTTACTTCACCACCTCCATAGGAGGCAAAGTTTGTAAAACTGAATTGTGGGTGTGGTGAGGGGTGTATTTATAGGCATTTTAAGGTTTGGGAAACTTTGCCCCTCCTGGTAGGAATGTATATCCCATACGTCACTAGCTCATGGACTCTTGCTAATTACATGAAAGAAATTATAATTTTTAAGACACAGCACCGTTTCCTCAGGCTATACAAACAAACTATCAGCTGCTAAATTTAAAAGAACACATAACCAATCAACCGGTGCACCGTATAAGACACCCATATTGACGTCATCACCAATCGGGAGATGCGTAGAGATGCACACCTATTCTGATGCTATAGAGATAACTACCCAATGGGCTATCTGTTCAGGAGGGTGTGATAGATAATTATCTCAACAGAGCGCTGTATTGTAAAATCAATACAAGCTGAAATATTCATATGGATCGGGGAACATTAAATCTACCTATAATGTTATAAGGGTACTAGTGTTTGTCAAAAAAACACCTGATACCAGGTCATAGAAGGATTCCCAGATCGTAGAGGTAATACGAGATCCACATGTGATCTTTCTGTATAATGTAACCATCCAGTTTCATAAGCAAATCAGGGGAGTCCTTAATATGTGAATCTAATGCAAACACATAATTCTGTAGAAAAAAAATCCACATAAGGAGAGACATTGTCGGTAAGACTACCAATCCCCGCAATGATGGGTCTCCCGGGGGGACACTGGGTATCTTTGTGGATTTTCGGGAGATGGTAATAAAAAGCACAATTAGGTTTTACTGGAACTAGATCATCTTTTTCTGATTTAGAAATGATCCCTACTTGAAACCCAAAATGTATCATCCCAATCAGTGTCTTTAGATATCTATCTGTTGGATCTGAAGCTAATTTTTTATAATAATTCTTCTCACCAAGTATATTATATGCCTCTACCAGATAGTCAGATAGATCCAAATGGTAAGAGGCATTAAGCAAATGTTCCTACAAATTAATTGAAATCTTGATCTCCCATAGAGAAAACCTAGTCAGTGAAGCTAGTGCAGAAACAGAAAAACTTCAAAAGCAATTATTTGCTGTAAAATCTAATGAAAAATATGAAAACCTCAATAAATTGGTACTAGAGAGGATTGATAAATATGAACAAAGAACTATAGACCATAAAAATAAAAAGCTGGAGAAAGATAATTATGATTACACCCAATGGGTGACATAAACATATAAAAAAGAAAAAAGAACACAACAAAAATCAGGGAATATTGAGAATCCAGGGGGGGAATATGTCAGGAGTGAACCAATCTGATGGACAACCAGATAACAACACACAAGAGTGGGTACTAGTTTCTGAACCCCGAAGGAGTAACACTCATAACTCTGGTAGCCATAACCATAAAAACCATCATAAAAATCATCACACTAATAGGACAGAATATCTTGAGGTCCTTAGAGAGGACGGATCTGATGAACAAGAATATAATGCAGCCCCAAGATTGGGTTATAGTTCAGCTCCTAGATCGAACTATAACTACCACCCCGAGAACCATTATACCCCTACAGACACACATCACAATCCTAGAGTAGAAAAACAGATATGATCTACCATCTACATCAGGGAACACTATTTATCACCAGAATAGAAATGAAAGCAATCCTCAGAATCATTATCCCCCTATAGACATACCTCACAATCCCAGAGTAGAAGAACAGAGATATGATCTACCATCTACATCAGGGAACACTGATTATCACCAGAATAGAAATGAAAGCAAGCCATAGTAGCCAGCCTTTTTTAGACAGACAACAAAAACCAAGATACCATCAGCAAAAGATTGCAGATTTTTTAGAACCACTAACAACAAACACACCCAATCAAAGAGGGAAAAGGGTCCAGAAAGACGTGGAACCAGGGGAAGAAAATCAACCCTCAAAAGAATAGACTACAGAGACTGAGGGATGGGACTTTTAACCTATCATATCATCAATTGTCCGATGATGAAATTAGGGTCCTAGGGAAAGGGTTATTCTTTAGCCCCTCTAACTCACACAACATGTTTGAATTATATGTAGACATCAACAGGTGTATATGGAAATTATCTCTTATTTCACAGAAAAGAAACTAAAAGGGTCTGGTACTTTCCCAATTGTAACTGATAATATGGAGAAAGAATAAGAGATAATATAATCTTTTCTGAACCCCTAGTTTTAACTGACCACATACTAGAAGATTACATACACACTGAGTTCAAACCAAAATCTAACTTTTCACCTTCCCTAGGTAATAATACCCATCTCAAGTTATTTAAGGAATATATCCTTGAGGATCTTGAACGAATGCCAAAGAGTGAACGTTATAAAAAAGTCTAATCTCAACAAAAAAAGAACAAATGGCTCTTAGAAATTTGAAAAGTAACTCTAGTCTGGTTATACGCCAGGCTGATAAAGGTGGTGGGATTATACTACAGGATCTATTTGACTATCTGGTAGAGGCATATAAAATACTTGGTGATAAGAATTATTATAAAAAATTTGCTTCAGATCCAACAGATAGATATCTAAAGACACTGGTGGAGATTATACATTTTGGGTTTTAAGATGGGATCATTTCTAAATCAGAAAAAGATTATCTAGTCCCCGTAAAACCGAATTGTGCTTTTTATTACCATCTCCCGAAAATCCACAAAGATACGCAGTGTCCTCCCGTGAGACTCATCATTGCGGGGATTGGTAGTCTTACCGACAATGTCTCAGCTTATCTCGCATTAGATTCCCATATTAAGGACTCCCCTGATTTGCTTATAAAACTGGATGGTTACATTATACAGGAGGATTATCTGTGGATCTCATGCAATGCACATGCTCTGTGCTCAAATATTCTACATGATTGGGTTTAAAAGCAATTTCTGAATATCTTGCTGGGGATATGTATATACCTGAATTACAGAAAGAATTAATCTTACAGCTAATTGCCTTTATATTGCAGCATAATTATTTTGTGTTCCAAGACAATTTTTATCTACAGATGAGAGGTACTGCCATGGGGACCAGGTTCACTCTGAGTTTTGCCAATTTATTAATGGGCCTATTTGAACGTATTTACATTTATGGGTCGGCATTCCGGGCGAACCTGGTCTGCTATGGCAGGTTTATAGATGATCTGCTGTTCTTATGGAAGGGGGACATATGTTCTGCACATTTATTTGTGGAACATCTAAACTCCAATGATATGGGGCTAACCTTCTCTAGTAACGTGGAGAAAGAATCTATAGTTTTTTAAGATCTATGTTTATCATTCTCTTATGAGAATAAGATTAAATCTATAACTCATTTTAAATCTGTCTATTGCAATAGCTATTTAAACTATAAAAGCAACCATTTTATGCCTTGGAAAAATAACGTCCCCTATGGACAATTTAAAAGATACATAGGAACTGTAGCCTATTAAAAGATTATGAATTCCAAAGTACGGTTCTTAAAGAAAGATTCCTAGAAAAAGGTTATCCCAGACAAAATATTGAAGCTGGTTATGAGCGTGCAAAAACCGATGACAGACAGTTATATTTTCAGCCTAATAAAATTAGGAAACCCAATGAAAACCTCCAAGAAGGGCCAATGTTCATCATTCAATAAAAATATTTAAAATAAAACACTGGGGTTTGTTACTTAGGGATCCGATACTGGGAAAATCCTTGAACCCCACACCAAGATGTGTCTTTAGACGAGCACCAACTTTGAAAAACCACCTAGCCCCCAGCAAAATTGTTGTAAATAAAGATAAAAATAAGAATAGAAAGGCCAGTACTGACACTAAAAACAAAGAGACTAACAACAGAAAAATATCAGCATTTAGTGGATTAATTGCCACTAAGGGTAATTTCAAGTGTCAGATAAGAAACTGCAATATGTGGAAATATATCAGCCCTGGTTGTAACCAATTTTCTTCACATACCACCAAAAAACATATTTTATTTCACAACACCTCACATGCACTAACACTTTTGTAGTTTATCTTTTAACGTGTAAACTTTGTGGGATCCAATATGTGGGTCATACTTGTAGATTGATTAGGAATAGATGGAATGAACACTACAGAAACATGAAGAATAATTTTAAACTTCATAGTGTACCCAAAACTGTAACATGACCCACAATGGCAATCTGAATATTTTCTCTATTTGTCCTATAGAAACTATTCCTCAATCTCACTAATATAACAGATATACTAGTTTGAGACAAAGGGCGACATATTGGATTTATAAGTTGAAAACTTTGTTTCCCTTTGGACTCAACATGAATATGGATTTAGCCGCTTTTTGAATTACACATTATGTCTATTATCACATATTTATTTTTAGTATTAGTAACCTAGTATTATCATACTACACCTTATTTTTTATATTATTCACTATTAGGATCACCTATATGTGAGCTTTTTAGTGTGATCTGGCATTAAATAAATAATATATACAGTATATGCTTACCCCTTTTAGGTGCTCATCTATTATTCATCATCAACTATCCCTTTAATTCTCATCACCATATCCCTTTGTCCCTTGAGTTGATGGCTCTCGTAATGTTATATTACTTTAATTCATTTTACATTATATATTTTTTAGCTTTACTACTACTACTTATCTTTAAGATTATTAATTACATGTGAGTATTTAGTTTGACACATATATAAATATATACAGTATATATATATATATATATATATATATATATATATACATACACACATATCCACTCCCTTTCTGTATATTACACTCTGTATATTACACTCCCTTTTTATAGATTAACACGTATATACTTTTAGATTTTTTACCTAATATGTATTATTCACATTCACCTTTTATAGGTTAACATGTTAATCTTTATAGGATATAATTAATTGCATATCCCCCATTATCATTTTCTTTTATTACTTTGATTTTTTCTTTTCTTCCAAACTATCCGCTAGATTACGAGTTGTGCGTTAGGCTTAAAAAGCAGCGTTGGCCGGTCCTAACGCTGCTTTTTAACGCCCGCTGGTATTACGAGTCTTTTTTGGCCAGACTTGAAAATACCGCAAATACACTTACGTAAATTGCGTATCCTATTTTTTTCAATGGGACTTGCATAGCGCCGGTATTACGAGTCTGACAAAAAGTGAGCGGTAGACCCTCTCCTGTCAAGACTGGTACTGCATTTTAAAGTCAGTAGTTAAGAGTTTTACACTACAAAGCCATAGCATAAAACTCATAACTAAAAAGTACAATAACACCCATAAACTACCTATTAACCCCTAAACTGAGACCCCCCACACCGCAAACACTAAAATACATTTTTTAACCCCTAATCTGCCGAACCGGACATCACCGCGACTATAATAAATATAGTAACCCCTAAACCGCCGCACTCCCGCATCGCAAACACTAGTTAAATATTATTAACCCCTAATCTGCCATCCCTAACATTGCCGACACCTACCTACATTTATTAACCCCTAATCTGCTGCCCCCAACGTTGCCGCCACTATTCTAAATGTATTAACCCTTAAACCTAAGTCTAACCGTAAACCTAACCCCAACTAACTTAAATATAATTTAAATAAATCTAAATAAAATTACTATGATTAACTAAATTATTCCTATTTAAAACTAAATACTTACCTATAAAATAAACCCTAAGCTAGCTACAATATAACTAATAGTTACATTGTAGCTAGCTTAGGTTTTATTTTTATTTTACAGGCAAGTTTGTATTTATTTTAACTAGGTAGAATAGTTACTAAATAGTTATTAACTATTTAATAAACTACGTAGCTAAAATAAAGACAAATTTACCTGTAAAATAAAACCTAACCTAAATTAGACTAACACCTAACACTACACTAAAATTAAATGAATTAACTAAATTAAATACAATTAAATAAAATTAGCTAAAGTACAAAAAACCCCCACTAAATTACAGAAAATAATAAACAAATTACAAGATTTTTAAACTAATTACACCTAATCTAATCCCCCTAACAAAATAAAAAGCCCCCCTAAAATAAAAAAGCCCTACCCTACACTAAATTACAAATAGCCCTTAAAAGGGCCTTTTGCGGGGCATTGCCTTAAAGTAATCGGCTCCTTTACCTGTAAAAAAAAATTGCAAATCCCCCCCAACATTAAAACCCACCACCTACACAACCAACCCTACTCTAAAACCCACCCAATACCCCTTTAAAAAAAACTAACACTAACCCCTTGAAGATTACCTTACCGGGAGAAGTCTTCGTCCAACTAAGCCGAAGCCCTCAACGAAGCCGAGAGAAGTCTTCATCCAAGCTGGGCGAGGTTTTTTTAAGGGGGTATTGGGTGGGTTTTAGAGTAGGGTTGGTTGTGTGGGTGGTGGGTTTTAATGTTGGGGGGGGATTTGTAATTTTTTTTACAGGTAAAAGAGCTGATTACTTTGGGGCAATGCCCAGAAAAGGCCCTTTAACCTCTTAAGGACATATGACGGAATTTTTCTGTCATAAAACAATTGAGCAAACTGAAAGATGTGTCCTTAAAGGGTTAAGGGCTATTTGTAATTTAGTGTAGGGTAGGGCTTTTTTATTTTGTTAGGGGGATTAGATTAGGTGTAATTAGTTTAAAAATCTTGTAATTTGTTTATTATTTTCTGTAATTTAGTGTTTTTTTGTACTTTAGCTAAATTTATTTAATTGTATTTAATTTAGTTAATTAATTTAATTATAGTGTAGTGTTAGGTGTTAGTCTAATTTAGGTTAGGTTTTATTTTACAGGTAAATTTATCTTTATTTTAGCTAGGTAGTTTATTAAATAGTTAATAACTATTTAGTAACTATTCTACCTAGTTAAAATAAATACAAACTTGCCTGTAAAATAAAAATAAAACCTAAGCTAGCTACAACTATTAGTTATATTGTAGCTATCTTAGGGTTTATTTTATAGCTAAGTATTTAGTTTTAAATAGGAATAATTTAGTTAATTATAGTAATTTTATTTAGATTTATTTAAATTATATTTAAGTTAGTGGGGGTTATGGTTAGACTTAGGTTTAGGGGTTAATACATTTAGAATAGTGGCGGCGACGTTGGGGGTGGCAGATTAGGGGTTAATAAATTAAGGTAGGTGGCGGCGATGTTAGGGAAGGCAGATATAATATATAACTAATATTTGAGATGCGGGAGTGCGCCGGTTTAGGGGTTAATATGTTTATTATAGTGGCAGCGACGTTGGGGGCGGCAGATTAGGGGTTAATAAGTGTAGGTAGGTTGCAGTGACATTGGGGAAGGCAGATTAGGGGTTAATAAATATAATGCAGGTGTCAGCGATGTAGGGGGCAGTAGATTAATGGTTCATAAGTATAATGTAGGTGGCAGCGGTGTCCGGGGCGGCAGATTAGGGGTTAATAAGAATAATGTAGGTGTCAGCGATGTGGGGGGCGGCAGATTAGGGGTTAATAAGTGTAAGATTAGGGGTGTTTAGACTCGGGGTTCATGTTAGGGTGTTAGGTGTAAACATAAATTTTATTTCCCCATAGGAATCAATGGGGCTGCGTTACTGAGTTATACGCTGCTTTATTGCAGGCGTTAGACTTTTTTTCAGCCGGCTCTCCCCATTGATCCCTATGGGGAAATCGTGCACGAGCACGTTACACCAGCTCACCGCTGACATAAGCAGCGCTGGCATTGGAGTGAGGTTTGGAGCAAAATTTTGCTCTACGCTCACTTCTTGTCTTTTAATGCTGGGTTTGTAAAAACCCATAATACCACCGCTGTATGTAAGTGAGCGGTGAGCATAAACTGCTCTTTAGCACCACATAGTCTCTAACGCAAAACTCGTAATCTAGCCGTTTATTACTCTTTTACATACATTTCTTTTGATCCCTGTACCATTATTAGTAGTATTATTAATATATACACATTGTTGGTTTTTCAAATATAATCCCCTTTCTCTTTCATCAGCTTTTTAATATGGTGGGTCTAAATGTGTAGACCCGAATGTGCACTTTTTGCACGGCTTATTTGTTCCAAGTTGGGATCTCGTATTAACTCTATGATCTGGGAATCCTTCTATGACCCGGTATTGGGTGTTTTTTTGTTTTTTTTTACAAACACCAGTACCCTTATAACATTATAGGTAGATTCAATGTTCCCCGATCCATAGGACTTATTCCTGAATATTTCAGCTAATATTGAGTTTACAATACGGTGCTGTGTTGAGATAAGTATCTATCACGCCCTCCTGAACAGATAGACTATTGGGTAGTTATCTCTATAGCATCAGAATAGGTGTGCATCTCTCGATTGGTAATTACGTCAATATTGGTGTGTTATATGGCGCACCGGTTGATTGGTTATGTGTTCTTTTAAATTTAGTAGCTGCTAGTTTGTTTTTATAGTCTGAGGAAATGATGCTGTGACACAGAGAAACGTGTTTGCAGTATGGTTTTAACAAAACCTTTTTACCCTATATTGCTGCTACGTAATTTCTGTCGGACAAATACGGTACCGGGAAAGTCCTCTTGTGATCCATTGGTCTACTGATTGCCCTGCATATTAACTCTCCTTTGTACCCTGGGATCGTTTGATGAGGATTGTTTCTGGTGTGGTGCTGTTTGTGAGTCTTCCGGATGACTCAGAGGATCTGGCTTGCCTATTGAGCACGTATCAGTGCTTTTCTACATGTGAATAGGTCTGATTAACCCCCTCACCCCTGCTCTTTTTATACTGATCTATACCATGAGGTGCATTCTACCTTTTGTATTAGTGATTTACATCTTTCCTCCTTTTGTTTTGCTATCCAGGAAAATAGCCAGGATAAAACAATAAAAAGATCTCAGTGATTTTGATTGATGGCATTGCCTTGCAGGACTTGGTACATTTGTCTCAGCAGGACCTTCTCTCTAAATGGTTTGTAGTCATCATGGGTAAGAAGTCTAGTGGTTCATCTCAGTGACAGATATTGCAATCCTGAGAACTGCTTTTTTTGGTGTTATCACTCAAAGTAGCAAATTGGAATAGCTCTTATACTTGCTCTAAATCAGTTAAATTTTGTCTTATTGATATTTATTCTACATTGTGCAACTCTCCTTATTTAGGAGCACTAAAAAAAAAAAAAAAAAAAAAAAAAACCTTGGACACAAATCAATTTTTTAATTATTTTAAATTGGAAAAGGGTTTGCATAAAAGTTGTTAACCAAGAATTATAACCAATACAATATTTTATTCATATATTATGGATTCCATTGTATAAAAAGTAATCAATGTCAAAGAAATGTTTAATGGGGTTGGTAAGAACAAATACTTTTAAGAATGCCTAGGATTAGATACGCTGCCAAAACAGCTCTTTGAAAATGGCAGAAACCATGAAATGCTGATTGTGCAAATGTTACTGGCAACAGTGCTATGTTAACCTATTGTAACATATTGCCTATCAACGGGAAGTGTTGTAAACTTCACTGGCGGTCAATAATTTAAAGGGACAGAAAGCTAAAAAAATATATTTTATGATTCAGATAGAGCATATTTTTTTTGTCATGTAGTGCTTCAGGCATGTGCACGCTACATATCTAGATATCTCTTCAACAAAGAATAACAAGAGAACAAAGAAAATTTGAAAATTGTAAACTTTTCTTTCATGTAATTAGCAAGAGTCCATGAGCTAGTGACGTATGGGATATACATTCCTACCAGGAGGGGCAAAGTTTCCCAAACCTCAAAATGCCTATAAATACACCCCTCACCACACCCACAATTCAGTTTTACAAACTTTGCCTCCGATGGAGGTGGTGAAGTAAGTTTGTGCTAGATTCTACGTTGATATGCGCTCCGCAGCAAGTTGGAGCCCGGTTTTCCTCTCAGCGTGCAGTGAATGTCAGAGGGATGTGAGAAGAGTATTGCCTATTTGAATGCAGTGATCTCCTTCTACGGGGTCTATTTCATAGGTTCTCTGTTATCGGTCGTAGAGATTCATCTCTTACCTCCCTTTTCAGATCGACGATATACTCTTATATATACCATTACCTCTGCTGATTCTCGTTTCAGTACTGGTTTGGCTATCTGCTATATGTAGATGAGTGTCCTGGGGTAAGTAAGTCTTATTTTCTGTGACACTCCAAGCTATGGTTGGGCACTTTGTTTATAAAGTTCTAAATATATGTATTCAAACATTTATTTGCCTTGACTCAGAATGTTCAACTTTCCTTATTTTCAGACAGTCAGTTTCATATTTGGGATAATGCATTTTTGATTTAATCATTTTTTCTTACCTTCAAAAATTTGACTCTTCCCGGTGGGCTATTAGGCTCGCGGGGGCTGAAAATGCTTCATTTTATTGCGTCATTCTTGGCGCGGACTTTTTTGGCGCAAAAATTCTATTTCCGTTTCCGGCGTCATACGTGTCGCCGGAAGTTACGTCATTTTTTGACGTTATTTCGCGCCAAAAATGTCGGCGTTCCGGATGTGGCGTCATTTTGGCGCCAAAAGCATTTAGGCGCCAAATAATATGGGCGTCGCTTTAGTCTCCTCATTATTTAAGTCTCATTTTTTATTGCTTCTGGTTGCTAGAAGCTTGTTCTTTGGCATTTTTTCCCATTCCTGAAACTGTCATTTAAGGAATTTGATCAATTTTGCTTTATATATATGTTGTTTTTTCTCTTACATATTGCAAGATGTCTCACGTTGCATCTGAGTCAGAAGATACTACAGGAAAATCGCTGTCAAGTGCTGACTCTACCAAAGCTAAGTGTATCTGCTGTAAACTTTTGGTAGCTATTTCTCCAGCTGTTGTTTGTATTGATTGTCATGACAAACTTGTTAAAGCAGATAATATTTCCTTTAGTAAAGTACCATTGCCTGTTGCAGTTCCTTCAACATCTAAGGTGCAGAATGTTCCTGATAATATAAGAGATTTTGTTTCTGAATCCATTAAGAAGGCTATGTCTGTTATTTCTCCTTCTAGTAAACGTAAAAAATCTTTTAAAACTTCTCTCCCTACAGATGAATTTTTAAATGAACATCATCATTCTGATTCTGATGACTCCTCTGGTTCAGAGGATTCTGTCTCTGAGGTTGATGCTGATAAATCATCATATTTATTTAAAATGGAATTTATTCGTTCTTTACTTAAAGAAGTACTAATTGCTTTAGAAATAGAGGATTCTGGTCCTCTTGATACTAATTCTAAACGTTTGGATAAGGTATTTAAAGCTCCTGTGGTTATTCCAGAAGTTTTTCCTGTTCCTAATGCTATTTCTGCAGTAATTTCCAAAGAATGGGATAAATTGGGTAATTCATTTACTCCTTCTAAACGTTTTAAGCATTTATATCCTGTGCCGTCTGACAGATTGGAATTTTGGGACAAAATCCCTAAAGTTGATGGGGCTATTTCTACCCTTGCTAAACGTACTACTATTCCTACGTCAGATGGTACTTCGTTTAAGGATCCTCTAGATAGGAAAATTGAGTCCTTTCTAAGAAAAGCTTATCTGTGTTCAGGTAATCTTCTTAGACCTGCTATATCTTTGGCTGATGTTGCTGCAGCTTCAACTTTTTGGTTGGAAACTTTAGCGCAACAAGTAACACATCGTGATTCTCATGATATTATTATTCTTCTTCAGCATGCTAATAATTTTATCTGTGATGCCATTTTTGATATTATCAGAGTTGATGTCAGGTTTATGTCTCTAGCTATTTTAGCTAGAAGAGCTTTATGGCTTAAAACTTGGAATGCTGATATGGCTTCTAAATCAACTTTACTTTCTATTTCTTTCCAGGGTAACAAATTATTTGGTTCTCAGTTGGATTCCATCATTTCAACTGTTACTGGTGGGAAAGGAACTTTTTTACCACAGGATAAAAAAATCTAAAGGTAAAAGTAGGGCTAATAATCGTTTTCGTTCCTTTCGTTTCAACAAAGAACAAAAGCCTGATCCTTCATCCTCAGGAGCAGTTTCAGTTTGGAAACCTTCTCCAGTCTGGAATAAATCCAAGCCAGCTAGAAAAGCAAAGCCTGCTTCTAAGTCCACATGAAGGTGCGGCCCTCATTCCAGCTCAGCTGGTAGGGGGCAGGTTACGTTTTTTCAAGGAAATTTGGATCAATTCTGTTCACAATCTTTGGATTCAGAACATTGTTTCAGAAGGGTACAGAATTGGTTTCAAGATGAGACCTCCTGCAAAGAGATTTTTTCTTTCCCGTGTCCCAGTAAATCCAGTAAAAGCTCAAGCGTTTCTGAAATGTGTTTCAGATCTAGAGTTGACTGGAGTAATTATGCCAGTTCCAGTTCCGGAACAGGGGATGGGGTTTTATTCAAATCTCTTCATTGTACCAAAGAAGGAGAACTCCTTCAGACCAGTTCTGGATCTAAAAATATTGAATCGTTATGTACGGATACCAACGTTCAAAATGGTAACTGTAAGGATATCTTGCCTTTTGTTCAGCAAGGGAATTATATGTCCACAATAGATTTACAGGATGCATATCTGCATATTCCGATTCATCCAGATCATTATCAGTTCCTGAGATTCTCTTTTCTGGACAAACATTACCAGTTTGTGGCTCTGTCGTTTGGCCTAGCTACAGCTCCAAGAATTTTTACAAAGGTTCTCGGTGCCCTTCTGTCTGTAATCAGAGAACAGGGTATTGTGGTATTTCCTTATTTGGACGATATCTTGGTACTTGCTCAGTCTTTACATTTAGCAGAATCTCATACGAATCGACTTGTGTTGTTTCTTCAAGATCATGGTTGGAGGATCAATTTACCAAAAAGTTCTTTGATTCCTCAGACAAGGGTAACCTTTCTGGGTTTCCAGATGGATTCAGTGTCCATGACTCTGTCTTTAACAGACAAGAGACGTCTAAAATTGATTGCAGCTTGTCGAAACCTTCAGTCACAATCATTCCCTTCGGTAGCCTTATGCATGGAAATTCTAGGTCTTATGACTGCTGCATCGGACGCGATCCCCTTTGCTCGTTTTCACATGCGACCTCTTCAGCTCTGTATGCTGAAGCAATGGTGCAAGGATTACACGAAGATATCTCAAACAATATCTTTAAAACCGATTGTTCGACACTCTCTAACATGGTGGACAGATCACCATCGTTTAATTCAGGGGGCTTCTTTTGTGCTTCCGACCTGGACTGTAATTTCAACAGATGCAAGTCTCACGGGTTGGGGAGCTGTGTGGGGATCTCTGACGGCACAAGGAGTTTGGGAATCTCAGGAGGTGAGATTACCGATCAATATTTTGGAACTCCGTGCAATTTTCAGAGCTCTTCAGTTTTGGCCTCTTCTGAAGAGAGAATCGTTCATTTGTTTTCAGACAGACAATGTCACAACTGTGGCATACATCAATCATCAAGGAGGGACTCACAGTCCTCTGGCTATGAAAGAAGTATCTCGAATTTTGGTTTGGGCGGAATCCAGCTCCTGTCTAATCTCTGCGGTTCATATCCCAGGTATAGACAATTGGGAAGCGGATTATCTCAGTCGCCAAACGTTGCATCCGGGCGAATGGTCTCTTCACCCAGAGGTATTTCTTCAGATTGTTCAAATGTGGGAACTTCCAGAAATAGATCTGATGGCGTCCCATCTAAACAAGAAACTTCCCAGGTATCTGTCCAGATCCCGGGATCCTCAGGCGGAGGCAGTGGATGCATTATCACTTCCTTGGAAGTATCATCCTGCCTATATCTTTCCGCCTCTAGTTCTTCTTCCAAGAGTAATCTCCAAGATTCTGAAGGAATGCTCGTTTGTTCTGCTGGTAGCTCCGGCATGGCCTCACAGGTTTTGGTATGCGGATCTTGTCCGGATGGCCTCTTGCCAACTGTGGACTCTTCTGTTAAGACCAGACCTTCTGTCACAAGGTCCCTTTTTCCATCAGGATCTGAAATCCTTAAATTTAAAGGTATGGAGATTGAACGCTTGATTCTTAGTCAAAGAGGTTTCTCTGACTCTGTCATTAATATTATGTTACAGGCTCGTAAATCTGTATCTCGAGAGATATATTATAGAGTCTGGAAGACTTATATTTCTTGGTGTCTTTCTCATCATTTTTCTTGGCATTCTTTTAGAATACCGAGAATTTTACAATTTCTTCAGGATGGTTTAGATAAGGGTTTGTCTGCAAGTTCTTTGAAAGGACAAATCTCTGCTCTTTCTGTTCTTTTTCACAGGAAGATTGCTATTCTTCCTGATATTCATTGTTTTGTACAAGCTTTGGTTCCTATAAAACCTGTCATTAAGTCAATTTCTCCTCCTTGGAGTTTGAATTTGGTTCTGGGAGCTCTTCAAGCTTCTCCGTTTGAACCTATGTATTCATTGGACATTAAATTACTTTCTTGGAAAGTTTTGTTCCTTTTGGCCATCTCTTCTGCCAGAAGAGTTTCTGAATTATCTGCTCTTTCTTGTGAGTCTCCTTTTCTGATTTTTCATCAGGATAAGGCGGTGTTGCGAACTTCTTTTGAATTTTTACCTAAGGTTGTGAATTCCAACAACATTAGTAGAGAAATTGTGGTTCCTTCATTATGTCCTAATCCTAAGAATTCTAAGGAGCAATCGTTGCATTCTTTGGATGTTGTTAGAGCTTTGAAATATTATGTTGAAGCTACTAAATCTTTCCGAAAGACTTCTAGTCTATTTGTTATCTTTTCCGGTTCTAGAAAAGGCCAGAAAGCTTCTGCCATTTCTTTGGCATCTTGGTTGAAATCTTTAATTCATCTTGCCTATGTTGAGTCGGGTAAAACTCCGCCTCAGAGAATTACAGCTCATTCTACTAGGTCAGTTTCTACTTCCTGGGCGTTTAGGAATGAAGCTTCGGTTGATCAGATTTGCAAAGCAGCAACTTGGTCCTCTTTGCATACTTTTACTAAATTCTACCATTTTGATGTATTTTCTTCTTCTGAAGCAGTTTTTGGTAGAAAAGTACTTCAGGCAGCGGTTTCAGTTTGAATCTTCTGCTTATGTTTTTCGTTAAACTTTATTTTGGGTGTGGATTATTTTCAGCAGGAATTGGCTGTCTTTATTTTATCCCTCCCTCTCTAGTGACTCTTGTGTGGAAAGATCCACATCTTGGGTAGTCATTATCCCATACGTCACTAGCTCATGGACTCTTGCTAATTACATGAAAGAAAACATAATTTATGTAAGAACTTACCTGATAAATTCATTTCTTTCATATTAGCAAGAGTCCATGAGGCCCGCCCTTTTTTTGTGGTGGTTATGATTTTGTATAAAGCACAATTATTCCAATTCCTTATTTTATATGCTTTCGCACTTTTTTATCACCCCACTTCTTGGCTATTCGTTAAACTGAATTGTGGGTGTGGTGAGGGGTGTATTTATAGGCATTTTGAGGTTTGGGAAACTTTGCCCCTCCTGGTAGGAATGTATATCCCATACGTCACTAGCTCATGGACTCTTGCTAATATGAAAGAAATGAATTTATCAGGTAAGTTCTTACATAAATTATGTTTTTTAAAATTGTATTCTCTGTCTGAATCATAAAAGAAAAAAATGAGGTTTCAAGTCCCTTTAACCCCTTAACGACCGACGACGTGCAGGGTACGTCCTCCAAAAAAATACCCTTAACGACCGATGACGTACCCTGTACGTCGTCGGTCTTGGAAAGCGGGAGCTGCTTTCTGGTTCTTGCGTGATGCCTCGATATCGAGGCATCCTGCAATAACCCTCCTGGGCCATCCGATGCAGAGAGAGACACTCTGTGGCCCTCTCTACACCGGACATCGATGGCCAGTATCGTTGGCGGGTGGGAGCCAACGTGGGAGGCGGGTGGGCGGCCATTGATGGCTTGTATGACGCAGAGGGGGCGGGTTATCTGGGGGGCGAACGCGTGCACGGGGGAGGAGCGGGTGGGAACCGCTACACTACAGAAAATGTTAATCAGAAAAGTGGGAGAGAGGGGTGAGGGAGATACAAATAAAAATAATCTAAGGTCTTTGGGGGGAAGCTACACTACAGAAATTTAAAAAAATAAAATAAAAAAAATCATCTTTTTTTGTAAACTGGGTACTGGCAGACAGCTGACAGTACCCAAGATGGCTCCTAATAAGTTAGAGGGGGAGGGTTAGAGAGCTGTTTGGGGGTATCAGGGAGGTTGAGGGCTAAGGAGGGATCCTACACATCAGCATATGTAAATATGCCAACAAATTTTTTACCAAAATTTAAAGATAGCTTTTATTTTAGTACTGGCAGTCTTTCTGCCAGTACTTAAGATGGTGGGGACAATTGTGGGGTGGGGGAGGGAAGAGAGCTGTTTAGGAGGGATCATAGGGTGGGATGCATCAGGTAGAAGGCTGATCTCTACACTAAAGCTAAAATTAACCCTGCAAGCTCCCTATAAACTACCTAATTAACCCCTTCACTGCTAGCCATAATACACGTGTGATGCGCAGCGGCATTTAGCGGCCTTCTAAATACCAAAAAGCATCTCCAAAGCCATATATGTCTGCTATTTCTAAACAAAGGGGATCCCAGAGAAGCATTTACAACCATTTATGCCATAATTGCATAAGCTGTTTGTAAATAATTTCAGTGAGAAACCTAAAGTTTTGGAAAAGTTTGTGAAAAAGTGAACAATTTTTTATTTGATCACATTTGGCGGTGAAATGGTGGCATGAAATATACCAAAATGGGCTTAGATCAATACTTTGGGTTGTCTACTACACTACACTACAGCTAAAATTAACCCAACATGCTCCCTAATTAACCCCTTCACTGCTGGGCATAATACACGTGTGGTTCGCAGTGGTATTTAGTGGCCTTCTAATTACCAAAAAGCAACGCCAAAGCCATATATGTCTGCTATTTCTGAACAAAGGGGATCCCAGAGAAGCATTTACAACCATTTGTGCCATAATTGCACAAGCTGTTTGTAAATAATTTCAGTGAGATACCTAAAGTTTGTGGAAAAAAAATTGTGAAAAAGTGAACATTTTTTTTTATTTGATCGCATTTGGCAGTGAAATGGTGCCATGAAATATACCAAAATGGGCCTAGATCAATACTTTGGGATGTCTTCTAAAAAATATATATATATACATGTAAAGGGATATTCAGGGATTCCTGAAAGATATCAGTGTCCCAATGTAACTAGCGCTAATTTTGAAAAAAAAAATGAAAAAAAAAAATGGTTTGGAAATAGCTAAGTGCTACTTGTACTTATTGCCCTATAACTTGCAAAAAAGCAAAGAGCATGTAAACAATGGATATTTCTAAACTCAGGACAAAATTTAGAAACTATTTAGCATGGTTGTTTTTTGGTGTTTGTAGATGTGTAACAGATCTTGGGGGTCAAATTTAGAAAAAGTGGTGTTTTTTTTTCAATTTTTTCCTCATATTTTATAAAAAAAATTATAGTAAATTATAAGATATGTTGAAAATAATGGTATCTTTAGAAAGTCCATTTAATGGCGAGAAAAACAGTATATGTGTGGGTACAGTAAATGAGTAAGAAAATTACAGCTTAACACTAACACCGCAAAAATGTAAAAATAGCCTTGGTCCCAAATGGACAGAAAATGGAAAAGTGCTGTGGTCATTAAGGGGTTAAACACCTTTCAAAACTATACTAATACTTAGGCTAGTATCTAGCGCACTTATGAATTGCTTTCTCAAGCTTCGCAGTCCTCTGGCAGCTGTTTACTACACCACTGTCAACTTAGAAACATTATACTCCAAAAGTTTCTATCATGAGCAACAGTTAAACATGTTAACCATATTCTTGAATACAGGTAAATAAAAATTGTATAAATAAAAGCTTATGTTTATACGCAATGAATACCTAGGGCCTGAAAAACTTGCCGGTATAATCACACAAAATCTTTGCGTAATTTTTTTAACGTATTTTAATGTAGGTGTCAATCCTTAATGCCGAGAATCCTGTACAGGGAGATAAAACAGCTCCTAAGCTAAAATGTGCCTTTCTATGGCCTAGATTTGGAGTTCGGCGGTAAAAGGGCTGTTAACGCTCCGCTGGCTTTTTTCTGGCCGCACCATAAATTTAACTCTGGTATCGAGAGTTAAAACAAATGCTGCGTTAGGCTCCAAAAAAGGAGCGTAGAGCATTTTTACCGCAAATGCAACTCTCGATACCAGAGTTGCTTACGGACGCGGCCGGCCTCAAAAACATGCTCGTGCACGATTCTCCCATAGGAAACAATGGGACTGTTTGAGGTGAAAAAAAACCTAACACCTGCAAAAAAGCAGCGTTCAGCTCCTAAAGCAGCCCCATTGTTTCCTATGGGGAAACACTTCCTACGTCTGCACCTAACACCCTAACATGTACCCCGAGTCTAAACACCCCTACCCTTACACTTATTAACCCCTAATCTGCCGCCCCCGCTATCGCTGACCCCTGCATTACACTTTTAACCCCTAATCTGCCGCTCCGTAAAACGCCGCCACCTACGTTATCCCTATGTACCCCTAATCTGCTGCCCTAACATCGCCGACCCCTATGTTATATTTATTAACCCCTAATCTGCCCCCCACAACGTCGCCGACACCTGCCTACACTTATTAACCCCTAATCTGCCGAGCGGACCTGAGCGCTACTATAATAAAGTTATTAACCCCTAATCCGCCTCACTAACCCTATCATAAATAGTATTAACCCCTAATCTGCCCTCCCTAACATCGCCGACACCTACCTTCAATTATTAACCCCTAAACTTCCGATCGGAGCTCACCGCTATTCTAATAAATGTATTAACCCCTAAAGCTAAGTCTAACCCTAACACTAACACCCCCCTAAGTTAAATATAATTTTTATCTAACGAAATAAATTAACTCTTATTAAATAACTTATTCCTATTTAAAGCTAAATACTTACCTGTAAAATAAATCCTAATATAGCTACAATATAAATTATAATTATATTATAGCTATTTTAGGATTAATATTTATTTTACAGGCAACTTTGTAATTATTTTAACCAGGTACAATAGCTATTAAATAGTTAAGAACTATTTAAAAGTTACCTAGTTAAAATAATAACAAATTTACCTGTAAAATAAATCCTAACCTAAGTTATAATTAAACCTAACACTACCCTATCAATAAAATAATTAAATAAACTACCTACAATTAACCTAACACTACACTATCAATAAATTAATTAAACACAATTGCTACAAATAAATACAATTAAATAAACTAGCTAAAGTACAAAAAATAAAAAAGAACTAAGTTACAGAAAATAAAAAAATATTTACAAACATAATAAAAATATTACAACAATTTTAAACTAATTACACCTACTCTAAGCCCCCTAATAAAATAACAAAGCCCCCCAAAATAAAAAATTCCCTACCCTATTCTAAATTAAAAAAGTTACAAGCTCTTTTACCTTACCAGCCCTGAACAGGGCCCTTTGCGGGGCATGCCCCAAGGATTTCAGCTCTTTTGCCTGTAAAAAAAAACATACAATACCCCCCCCCAACATTACAACCCACCACCCACATACCCCTAATCTAACCCAAACCCCCCTTAAATAAACCTAACACTAATCCCCTGAAGATCTTCCTACCTTGTCTTCACCATCCAGGTATCACCGATCCGTCCTGGCTCCAAGATCTTCATCCAACCCAAGCGGGGGTTGGCGATCCATAATCCGGTGCTCCAAAGTCTTCCTCCTATCCGGCAAGAAGAGGACATCCGGACCGGCAAACATCTTCTCCAAGCGGCATCTTCGATCTTCTTCCATCCGGTGCGGAGCGGGTCCATCTTGAAGCAGGCGACGCGGATCCATCCTCTTCTTCCGATGTCTCCCGACTAATAACGGTTCCTTTAAGGGACGTCATCCAAGATGGCGTCCCTCGAATTCCGATTGGCTGATAGGATTCTATCAGCCAATCGGAATTAAGGTAGGAATTTTCTGATTGGCTGATGGAATCAGCCAATCAGAATCAAGTTCAATCCGATTGGCCGATCCCATCAGCCAATCAGATTGAGCTCGCATTCTATTGGCTGATCGGAACAGCCAATAGAATGCGAGCTCAATCTGATTGGCTGATTGGATCAGCCAATCGGATTGAACTTGATTCTGATTGGCTGATTCCATCAGCCAATCAGAAAATTCCTACCTTAATTCCGATTGGCTGATAGAATCCTATCAGCCAATCGGAATTCGAGGGACGCCATCTTGGATGACGTCCCTTAAAGGAACCGTCATTAGTCGGGAGACATCGGAAGAAGAGGATGGATCTGCGTCGCCTGCTTCAAGATGGACCCGCTCCGCACCGGATGGAAGAAGATCGAAGATGCCGCTTGGAGAAGATGTTTGCCGGTCCGGATGTCCTCTTCTTGCCGGATAGGAGGAAGACTTTGGAGCACCGGATTATGGATCGCCAACCCCCGCTTGGGTTGGATGAAGATCTTGGAGCCAGGACGGATCGGTGATACCTGGATGGTGAAGACAAGGTAGGAAGATCTTCAGGGGATTAGTGTTAGGTTTATTTAAGGGGGGTTTGGGTTAGATTAGGGGTATGTGGGTGGTGGGTTGTAATGTTGGGGGGGGTATTGTATGTTTTTTTTTACAGGCAAAAGAGCTGAAATCCTTGGGGCATGCCCCGCAAAGGGCCCTGTTCAGGGCTGGTAAGGTAAAAGAGCTTGTAACTTTTTTAATTTAGAATAGGGTAGGGAATTTTTTATTTTGGGGGGCTTTGTTATTTTATTAGGGGGCTTAGAGTAGGTGTAATTAGTTTAAAATTGTTGTAATATTTTTATTATGTTTGTAAATATTTTTTTATTTTCTGTAACTTAGTTCTTTTTTATTTTTTGTACTTTAGCTAGTTTATTTAATTGTATTTATTTGTAGCAATTGTGTTTAATTAATTTATTGATAGTGTAGTGTTAGGTTAATTGTAGGTAGTTTATTTAATTATTTTATTGATAGGGTAGTGTTAGGTTTAATTATAACTTAGGTTAGGATTTATTTTACAGGTAAATTTGTTATTATTTTAACTAGGTAACTATTAAATAGTTCTTAACTATTTAATAGCTATTGTACCTGGTTAAAATAATTACAAAGTTGCCTGTAAAATAAATATTAATCCTAAAATAGCTATAATATAATTATAATTTATATTGTAGCTATATTAGGGTTTATTTTACAGGTAAGTATTTAGCTTTAAATAGGAATAAGTTATTTAATAAGAGTTAATTAATTTCGTTAGATAAAAATTATATTTAACTTAGGGGGGTGTTAGTGTTAGGGTTAGACTTAGCTTTAGGGGTTAATACATTTATTAGAATAGCGGTGAGCTCCGGTCGGCAGATTAGGGGTTAATGTTTGAAGTTAGGTGTCGGCGATGTTAGGGAGGGCAGATTAGGGGTTAATACTATTTATGATAGGGTTAGTGAGGCGGGTTAGGGGTTCATAACTTTATTATAGTAGCGCTCAGGTCCGCTCGGCAGATTAGGGGTTAATAAGTGTAGGCAGGTGTCGGCGACGTTGAGGGGGGCAGATTAGGGGTTAATAAATATAATATAGGGGTCGGCGATGTTAGGGGTATCAGATTAGGGGTACATAGGGATAACGTAGGTGGCGGCGATTTGCGGTCGGAAGATTAGGGGTTAATTATTTTAAGTAGCTGGCGGCGACGTTGTGGGGGGCAAGTTAGGGGTTAAGAAATATAATATAGGGGTCGGCGGGGTTAGGGGCAGCAGATTAGGGGTACATAAGTATAACGTAGGTGGCGGTCGGCAGATTAGGGGTTAAAAATTTTAATCGAGTGGCGGCGATGTGGGGGGACCTCGGTTTAGGGGTACATAGGTAGTTTATGGGTGTTAGTGTACATTAGGGTACAGTAGTTAAGAGCTTTATAAACCGGCGTTAGCCAGAAAGCTCTTAACTCCTGCTATTTTCAGGCGGCTGGAATCTTGTCGTTAGAGCTCTAACGCTCACTTCAGAAACGACTCTAAATACCGGCGTTAGGAAGATCCCATTGAAAAGATAGGCTACGCAAATGGCGTAGGGGGATCTGCGGTATGGAAAAGTCGCGGCTGAAAAGTGAGCGTTAGACCCTTTAATCACTGACTCCAAATACCAGCGGGCGGCCAAAACCAGCGTTAGGAGCCTCTAACGCTGGTTTTGACGGCTACCGCCGAACTCTAAATCTAGGCCTATATTTCTTTAAAAGACCGTGCAGTACTGACAAAACTACTTAGATTATTATGTTGCCAGAGCGGTGAGCTTTAGAGTACCAGGCCCCTAGTATCAATTGCTCTCTGACTATCAGGGACTACATTGGCCTCAGAACAGAAATTGGTTTGTTCAGCATAGGGTCATAAATTAAAAAAACAAATTTGCAATTATTTTTTTATATGGAACAGAAAAAAAAATCCTTTAATGGACCATATTTCAGACAACTCAGTCTGCTTATACGTAAATTTAACCCTGCTACCACTAGGAGGAATAGTGTAGTATCTGACAGATAATGGTACATTTTGGGCCTCTCAAGGAATATTTTATATTAAATCCTAGCAAAATTACCCAAAAAAATAAACTTTTAGTTTTTTAGGTTAGAAATATGGATAGTTTAAACACATACAAAAATTAGATATGTTTAAGAAACCTCTAACTCTAAATTTGAATGCCTCTTTTCCATCCTTTGTGAGGTCCAGGACTGCAATGATGATACATTTTGACCTAAGGAGTTAAACAAAAATGTATCAAGTGATTTATCTACACAAATTCCATAGACTCTGAAAGTTAGTAAGGCACTGTCTACAAATATTATTTAAAGGGCTATTATATATCCAAGAAAGGGCAAGGATATGTTATTCCTCTCAGGCTATAGGGACTCAGTTAGAAGTAACAGTCTAAGCACTGAGAGGGTAAAAAGGGTCAGAGAGAGATTGGAGTGGAAAAGTGAAAGTGGAGAAAAAGATAGCATTAAGAACGAGTGGAGAAAAAATAAAGAGTGTAGAGATATGAGGGAGGAGAGAGAGTGTAAAAAGAAGATATGGCCTTAGAGAGAAAGGAAGAGGTAAAAGAGCGAATGAAGAGAGGAGGAAGGTGAGAAAGATGAGGGATGATAATTATAAAAAAAAAAATCTAGGTCTGCTATTACCTCAAATTAATGTCAACACTCTCTGCACTTTCTCAGTTCACCAACTTCCTTTTTCTGTTCAACTTTTGTCTTCCCTAGAACCCTAGTTAATGTTGCTAACTGCTATGCACTTTTTGGTAACTTATTACCATATGTAGCATTATTTAATTTATGGTATGAAACAAAAAGAATATTAAAAAGTGACTGCACAATAAGGTATTTCACATTGACTAAACATATGCATAGTGGGTATGGTGGGGGCGGAGTAGTGGGTGGTATCAAAAGTGCCGAGTATCATTTTGGGCTGGCTAGTAACTTAGGGCTTGAAATTTTGAGCTTGAGATATATATATATATATATATATATATATATATACAGGGAGTGCAGAATTATTAGGCAAGTTGTATTTTTGAGGATTAATTTTATTATTGAACAACAACCATGTTCTCAATGAACCCAAAAAACTCATTAATATCAACGCTGAATATTTTTGGAAGTAGTGTTTAGTTTGTTTTTAGTTATAGCTATTTTAGGGGGATATCTGTGTGTGCAGGTGACTATTACTGTGCATAATTATTAGGCAACCTAACAAAAAACAAATATATACCCATTTCAATTATTTATTTTTACCAGTGAAACCAATATAACATCTCAACATTCACAAATATACATTTCTGACATTCAAAAACAAAACAAAAACAAATCAGTGACTAATATAGCCACCTTTCTTTGCAAGGACACTCAAAAGCCTGCCATCCATGGATTCTGTCAGTGTTTTGATCTGTTCACCATCAACATTGCGTGCAGCAGCAACCACAGCCTCCCAGACACTGTTCAGAGAGGTGTACTGTTTTCCCTCCTTGTAAATCTCACATTTGATGATGGACCACAGGTTCTCAATGGGGTTCAGATCAGGTGAACAAGGAGGCCATGTCATTAGATTTTCTTCTTTTATACCCTTTCTTGCCAGCCACGCTGTGGAGTACTTGGACGCGTGTGATGGAGCATTGTCCTGCATGAAAATCATGTTTTTCTTGAAGGATGCAGACTTCTTCCTGTACCACTGCTTGAAGAAGGTGTCTTCCAGAAACTGGCAGTAGGACTGGGAGTTGAGCTTGACTCCATCCTCAACCCGAAAAGGCCCCACAAGCTCATCTTTGATGATACCAGCCCAAACCAGTACTCCACCTCCACCTTGCTGGCGTCTGAGTCGGACTAGAGCTCTCTGCCCTTTACCAATCCAGCCACGGGCCCATCCATCTGGCCCATCAAGACTCACTCTCATTTCATCAGTCCATAAAACCTTAGAAAAATCAGTCTTGAGATATTTCTTGGCCCAGTCTTGACGTTTCAGCTTGTGTGTCTTGTTCAGTGGTGGTCGTCTTTCAGCCTTTCTTACCTTGGCCATGTCTCTGAGTATTGCACACCTTGTGCTTTTGGGCACTCCAGTGATGTTGCAGCTCTGAAATATGGCCAAACTGGTGGCAAGTGGCATCTTGGCAGCTGCACGCTTGACTTTTCTCAGTTCATGGGCAGTTATTTTGCGCCTTGGTTTTTCCACACGCTTCTTGCGACCCTGTTGACTATTTTGAATGAAACGCTTGATTGTTCGATGATCACGCTTCAGAAGCTTTGCAATTTTAAGAGTGCTGCATCCCTCTGCAAGATATCTCACTATTTTTGACTTTTCTGAGCCTGTCAAGTACTTCTTTTGACCCATTTTGCCAAAGGAAAGGAAGTTGCCTAATAATTATGCACACCTGATATAGGGTGTTGATGTCATTAGACCACACCCCTTCTCATTACAGAGATGCACATCACCTAATATGCTTAATTGGTAGTAGGCTTTCGAGCGTATACAGCTTGGAGTAAGACAACATGCATAAAGAGGATGATGTGGTCAAAATACTCATTTGCCTAATAATTCTGCACACAGTGTATATATATATATATATAAATACACACATACATAAACACACACTCCCCCACTTTTTGTGCTCCTTAAAAGTCTATGGTTGGTGCTCATGTGAAAACTTTCAACTTGTAATACACGCTACCCGACACGCGCAAAAAGCTTACTTCTAGCGGAGTTAACACGTGAGCGTAAGCTACTATTCCACTTGTAATCTAGTGCATAATGAGGCCAAATGTAAAAAAAATGCATACTATATCTGAACGATTAAAGTTTAACTGACTTTAAACCGATTGCTGAACCTCCTGATATTGCACTGTATGACTATATAAAAGAAACATTTCTTTTAAACCCTTGTTTAAAGTAAGAGACTCTTTCTTTCATATAGGTGATAAGAGTCCACAATCCATTACTCTTGGGAATTGCCTTTCCTGCCACTAGGATGAGGCAAAGATTCCCAAACATCAAGGCTCAAATTAAACCCTCTCACTTCTACCTGTATAATTATCAGTCTTTGCCTCCGCTGAAGGTAGGTGAAAGATTGTTTATTTTATTTTAGGGTTTCCTGGTTAGGACCCTGGAGTTCCCCTTTTCAGTACTGATTTTGGGACGTATTGGTGTATTCAGCATTAAGTTTATCATTATCCTTTTTATTTAAAAGGGATAAAGATATTATTTTTTATATTTAGTGCAGGAAACTTCCTTTGTACTTTTTTGGCTTTTACTCCAGGACATGCTTGAAACCTTCTACTGATAACTTTCTCAGTACTAGTTTAAAAGCTTTTTGAGGTAAGTTATGTTTGGGGGCATCTGTGTTTCATAGTGGAATTCATTAGGAATGCCTGTGGCCAGCTTTGTGCTATCTTATTTAGCATAGAGCTTGAGGGGGGGATTAGAATGAGCTCAGTCTTGGACATGTTAATCTTTAGGTGGCGAGAGGCCATCCAGGAAGAGATACCAGATAAGCAGTCGCTGACATGAGAAAGGACATAGAGGTGATATTTGAAGCCATAACTGTTGGTAAGTTTACCCAATGAAGAAGCATAAATGGAGAAGAGTAGAGGACCCAGAACAGATCCTTAAGGTACTCCAACAGACAGAGGCATTGAAGAGTCGCTGCCAGCAAATGACACAGAGAAAGATAGGAGTGAATCCAAGAAAGTCCACAGAGGCTAAAAGAGATAAGGGTCTGTAGGAGGAGAGGTTGGTCAACTGTGTAGAAGGCAGCTGAGAGGTTAAGTAAGATGAGTATAGAGTAGTGGCAAATACTTTTAGCAGAGAGAAGATCGTTGGTAACCTTGGAAAGGGCAGTCTCAGTTGAGTGTTTGGGGTGGAATACAGATTGCAGGGGGTCAAGCAAGGAGTTGGTGGACAGGAAGTGGGTTAGGCGATTGTAAACTAATTTTTCAAGGAGTTTTGATGTTAGTGGAAGCAGTGATATGGGGCGGTAGCTTTCATGAGAATTGGGGTCAAGGGGTTTGTTTTTTTAGTACGGGAGTGACTTTGCGTCTTTGAAAGAAGATGGGAATGAACCGGTAGAGAGAGATAGGTTGAAGATGTGAGTCAGAGCAGGAGTGAGGGTGAAAGATAGGGTGTGTATTAGATGGGAAGGGATAGGGTCGAGCGGGCAGGTAGTGAGGCGTGAGGAAGATAGTAAGGAAGAAACTTCATTCTCATTGGCTGGATGGAAGATGCGGAGGGAGTAACTAGGACTGTCATTGGAATATTGCAGGTTGGTGTTGGGATGTTGCTTTGGATAGTATGTGTTTTGTTTAAAAGTAGCATGCCAGGTCTTGAGCACTAAAAACAGACGGGGGTGGGGGGGTAGAGCAGATTGTTAGAGGAGAGTGTAAAAGGTGGAGAAGAGTCGTTTAGGGTTTGAGGAAAGAGTAGATATGAGAGAAGAGAAGTAGGTTTGCTTGGCTAAGTGAAGGGCAGAAGTGTATGAACGAAGAATAAACTTATAGTGTATGAAATCAGGTTCAGAGTAAGTTTTCCTCCAGACACACTCAGCAGTATTTTTGCAAATAGCATGTTTGCTGAGAGTGCCAGGGCTGTAACTGACGGCATGATGTTTTGCGCAGTCGGGAAGGGGCAAGTGTGTCTTGTGCAGAAGAGAGAGTTTTGTTATAGTGGGCTGTAGCGAGACCAGGGCAGGTTATAGTGGAAGTGTGAGGGAGGAGATCTTGAATGATTTTTCAAAATTGGAGCAGATCCACAATGTGTAGATTTCTACAGGTGCGGGATGGAGAAGTGTGTTTAGCTGTTGCATTAATATTATAAGTGACCAGGTGATGGTCTGAAATGGGAAAAGGGCGACAGGTGAGGTCAGCTATAGAGCAGAGGTTGGAAAATACCAGGTTGATGGAGTGTCCATCACGGTGAGTAGGAAATGGGGTGGACTGTGAGAGACCAAAAGAAGGTTGTGAGTGAAAGAAGTTTAGAGGCAGCAGGGGCAGATGGGTTGTCAATGGGAATGTTGAAGTCACCAAGAATTAGGGTTGGTATATTTGTAGAGAGAATGTGAAGAAGCCAGGCTTCAAAGTTATCAAATAATTGGGAGGTCGGTTCAGGAGGACGATAGATGACTGCCACTCTGAAGGAGAGGGGCGAGAACAGGCGAATACAGTGGACTTCAAAGAAGGAGGAGAGAGATGGGATTGGAGGTAGGTACTGATAAGTACAGGAGGGGAAGAGCAGGATCCAAACACCACCGCCATGTTTCTCACCTGGCCTATGGGTATGGCTAAAGTGATTACCACCATGTGCGAGAGCAGCAGTGGAAACGGTGTCAGAAGAAGATAGCCAGGTTTCGGTAATTGCTGAAAGGGTGAAAGCATTTGATATAAACAGGTTAAAAGGGTGAAACCATTTGCTATAAACATGCCATGAATGGTTGTTTGTTGCAGACAGAACGAGAGTTCCATAGTGCACACGTCAAAGGAGTGTGTGCGTATAGGATGCACTGGATGGAAATGAGGTTATGTTTGTTGCTTTTGTTAAAGTTTCTATAAGGAGTATATGATTAGGTAATGGTGGGAATGTGAGTGGGCCCAGGATTTGGAGAGATGTCTCCTGATGCTAATAGCAGCAAGATGGAAAGTAAGAGTAGGTGAGAATGAGATTTACAGCAGTGGGGGTATTTCTGTGAGGTTTAATGACAGATTTTTAAAAGAAAATAGTTCATGAGAGCTAAGGTAAGGAGAGGAGAGAGGGGCCTATATAAACTGCATGTGGAGAAGGGTAAGGTATGAGCATGTGAGCATGCCTGTGGAATAGGCATGAGACTGTTAAAAGGAAAAGCAGTCCTGAAAACATAGCAGAATATTAAGTGCAAAAGATTCTTTTTGAAATGAAAATATTTAGATCATATTTAGATCATATGTCTACTTCAGTTCACATATTGTTTCTTTATATGTAAACCTTGTGTCTTAGTAACGTATATATTTTTTGTGTACACAATATATTCCATGCCTATGTAGGTATACACATTTTTTTAAAATTCCTAAACATATTCTTGCAGGACTTTTACCATTTTAATATCAGTGTAGCAAGGAATTCCTTTAGAGGAAATCTCTCTGTAGATGCTGAATTTTTTACCATATATATTTTTAATTGCTGCATACTAAGTGTATTTTAGTGAATACGTTTTCTGCTTTTTTAATCAGGTTTTATCTGTATCGGCGGTATATATATTTATATAGTGCTTGTCTAAACAGTCAGGCCAAATTTCATACTGAATTTGTACGTATTGTTTAGTATATGCAAGTGTTTTGTGTATGCTGTTTCTTGTTATATAAAACTTGATATAATTTGTTTGCATAAATGTATATATTCCAATAAATCCGGACTTCATTCCTTTGTCTTTCAGGAGATTGGAAGTTCCTCCTAATTAAAAAAAACTAAGTAAGAGTGGAAGCTGAAGGTTGTACGTTTTAATACAGTTATGACTGCTTGTTTTAAAAAGGAGACTCCTGTTAAGATGGCTGCTTTTATCTTTTGTGTCTAGGGCTGAAGGACATTGTTTTGGTTGTCCCTGTTTTGTCTCAGGGCTGAATGTGATCTTTATGACAAGAAATAAGAGTCTTTTCTTTATTATTTTAGGCATAAGAATTCTAGACTTTATTATAAGGATACTTAGTCTCAAATTGAAAGCAATTTGTATTAGCATCTATACCTGCACATCCTTATCCACTAGGATTTCCTTTGTTTGCTTTGGTTGGCATTCTTAGATGTTCAGTGTTTATTATTTTCTTTCTATTTCATTTGTATTCATCTTAATTGTCTGTCCCATATTTTTGGGCAGGATTTTTAATGTATGATCTTTTAAAAGGACCAGTACATAAAGTACATTTGCATAATCACCAAATGCATGATAAAAAGACCGTGCAAAAGTTATGTCCATTTCCACTCCCCCTGTATCATGTGACAGCCATCAGCCAATCACAAAGACATATACGTATATTCTGTGAATTCTTGCACATGCTTAAAAGGAGCTGGTGACTCAAAAAGTATAAATATAAAATGACTGTTTAAATGTTGTTAATGGAAGTAAATTGGAAAATTGTTTAAAATTGCATGCTCTATTTGAATCATGAAAGTTTAATTTTCACTTGAGTGTCCCTTTAACTATGCTTTGGTCTGGTAGTGGGAGCGAGCTTCATTTAGTTGAATAGAGCGGTCGGGCACACTGTGATTAGATAGCCCACAAACCGCTTTTGAATGGAATACCTGATCAGAAGAGCCTGGAGAGGAAACAAGGTAAGTTTAAAGGGACACCGAACCCGAATTTGTTCTTTCGTGATTCAGATAGAGCATGCAATTTTAAGCAAATTTCTAATTCACTCATATTATCAATTTTTCTTTGTTCACTTGCTATCTTTATTTGAAAAATAAGGCATCTAAGCTTTTTTTTTGGTTTAGAACTCTGGACAGCACTTTTTTTATTGGTGGATGAATTTATCCACCAATCAGCAAAAACAACCCAGGTTGTTCACAAAAAATGGGCCGGCTTCTAAACTTACATTCTTTCATTTCAAATAAATATACCAAGAGAATGAAGAAAATTTGATAATATGAGTAAATTAGAAAGTTGCTTAAAATGTCATGCTCTATCTGAATCACAAAAGAAAAAATTTGGGTTCAGTGTCCCTTTAACATTGGGGGCCAAAATCTCTAAAATCTTTTGATTTTTAAAGCTGTTGCTAAGATAATGTTACGTAATTATGCACTATGTGCAGAATTAAGTAAAAATATTTTTTGTTTTCTGTCCCTTTAAGATTCTATACCAATGTGTTTATTGTTGGTAGATTCATGTAACATTTACTTCAGAAGGTGTGTCTGTCCTGGAATCCTACTTCTTTTCCATCAGTGGCTCACAACGTTTACAACCCTTTTTTTCTGTTTAGGCACAATCAGTGGTTAGAAATAAGATTTCTTTTTGACAGTACAATTGCTAATCTTCCTGATGTGCATTTTTTTTTTTTTTTTGCTTTATCTAGAATGAAGCGTGTAATCCTTCCTTGGAAACTTAATTTGTTTCTGAAAGTTTTGCAGTTTCCTCCTTTTGTACCTTTACATAAGATAGATATATAGCTTATTTTCTGGTTAGCTTAATTTCTATGGTCTATTTCATCAGCTAGAAGAATGTCTCAGCTGTCCGCACTTTCTCCTGATCCTCTTTATCTGTTTTTTTTTTCTCATAAGGATAAAGCTTTTTTCATAACTTCTTTTGATTTTCTTCCTAAAGTTGCTTTTTCTGACTTCTTTGTAACTTCAATGTTATCTGGGATCTGAAAGATTATCTTAAGGTTTCTATAGATTATTGACAAACTCCTGATTTTCAGGTAAGCACAAGGGGCAGACGGCATCTTCTGTTGCTCTGGCGGCTTCTTTGATTAAAGGGACACTAAACCTTGAAATAAACTTAATCTCTATCGATCTACACATATATAACAATAATATGTATAATATGCTTGCATTTTCGTATTTCAAGCGTTATAGAGATATTCTGATTCAAAATTTAATTGTTTTCCAAACCCACACTTAGAAGCTCTGTCGTTCCTAACGAATAGCGACGGATAACCTGCGTTATCAATATGGCCGCAAACCTCCGTACTGCGCATGCGCGATCTATCTAACGCGTCATATGCAACGTCACCATCCTGTGGAGCAGCTGACAGTCTGAATCTATCCTTCTCCTCACAGATGTTACAGCGGTCTCTAAGAGGTAAGATCGCAACGCTTAGCTGCGAGAATTCCCCTAGTAATAACGAGCATACAATATTTATTTCTGAATGTAACTTATATTTAAAAGAGATATATGATTAATGCTATATACAATTTTGACATTATTCTGAAGCCAAATCTTTATATCGATGACAATTAGATAGCAGCGCTTAGATCCGAGAAATCCTCTAGATATAACGAGCATAAAATATTTATGAATGTAAGCCATATTTAAATAAGAAATATGATTAATGCTGTATATAATTTTAATCATATTGTGAAGCCAAATGTTGATATCACTGACAACTTGATCGCAACGCTTAGCAATCAGAATTCCCCTAGAAATAACGAGCAGTAAATCTTATGCTTTTAAAAGGCAAATTTTTATTATGTTAAAATAAGAGATACTATTTCGGGGATTGTTAATTTTCATGAAACTAGGAAGCCAAATATTGATGAATTGCGCATGCGCAGGGTGACGGATCCATACGTTAATTATATGCACGATAACAGACTGCTATTGGACACACGATATTGTAATTCAGGAGGAGTAAAAGGGGGTTTGGCTTGGATGACGTGGTTTGAAGCAAATAATATATAGTTTTATTGCGGAATAAACGCTCGTTTACAGTTCAGACCAGGTACAGTTTATTTATTAAGTTGTTTTCAATTGATTTCTTTAATTTAAGTAGATTGAAAAAACTAAAGTTTTGGAATCCTTTAAGCAATTAATTAATGTGGCTTATATAGAAGCAGGTCGAACATCCCCTAAGTGTATCTCAGCTCACTCTTCTGGTTCTGTAGCCAGTTGCTGGGCATTCCAGAATGCGGCTTCTTTGGAACGAATTTGCAAGGCAGTTACTCTGTCATCCTTGCATACTTTTACTAAATTATACAATTTTTATGTTTTTGCTTTATCTGAAGCTGCTTCAGACTGTTTTGGTCTAGGACTCATTTTTTCTGGTTTTTAAACTGCATTTAAAAAAATGCTATAATAAGGATTTTTTCTATTTTTTTATGTTTTTTTCTTATGGTTAAAGGATGTTTTATCCCTCCCTTTTTTTCCATCTATTTCTCGTGGCCTCTGCTACAGCTTGGGTATTAGTTCCCAGGAGTAATGGAACGTGGACTTTTATCTATATGAAATATAAATTATATCTAACTTGATAAATTCCTTTCTTTCTTCCACCATGATATTGTTGGTATTTTTTGCACATTTGCTCTATTTATTTTGCTCTATTTCATTCTCACCTCTGTCAGCTTGTCTATACGTCAGACTGATTACTATAGTGGGAGGGTATAGATAGAGGTCTGAGGTTTGGGAATCTTTGCCTCCTCCTAGTGTCAGGAAAGGTAATTCCCAGGCGTAATGGATCATGGTCTCTTATCATGAAAGAAAGAAATTTGTCAGGTAATAAATAATGTTTTTTTTCACAGACAAGGGGGTTAGTTTCTATTTTTTCTTTATGGAGAACTGCTCTTCACATACCATTAGTCATGTCACAAAAAAGTTTTTATTTTTAAAAGTTCAACTTCTTTATAATGATGATTGTTTTGTTGGAAATCTGGTAGATGTTTCTGCAAAGGAAAACTATCCTTGTCCGCATGGATGTTCTGACTTACTTACTCCCATGTATGTTGAGGTCATCCCTGCCCATAAAGAAGCACCAATTTAAAATGCCAGGCAAATGTCCAATTTTCAGCACATTCCATTCACTCTTAAATTTTGAGTTTCATGTCCCTTTTTCTTTTATGATTCAGATAGATCATTCAATTTTAAACAACTTTCCAATTTACTTCTATTATCTAATTTGCTTTAATCTTGTTATTCTTTGATAAAGGAGCAGCAAATCACTACTAATGTACTAAAAGATGCATATATGTGTAGCCACCAAGCAGCAGCTTCTGTGCCACTGCCTGCCTAGGTGTACTTTTCAACAAAGGAAACAAATAGAACAAAATAAATTAGATCATAGAAATACATTTGAAAGCAATTTAAAATTACATGGTAATTTTGAAAGAAAAAATGGTGTGTTATGCCCCTTTAATTTTAATTTGAAATCATTGTACAGCATTTTTTTTTTGCTATTTCAAATCAATGAATTCAATTACTAAAGATAACGTATTGAAACAGAAGAATTAAAAAAGTAGAATTGTACTAATAAAAACAAACAAAAAAAGACAAAAACACACACACCACCCCAAGAACCCAAGACCCCCAACTAAATTCTAGCTAATATGTGTCTCTTCAATAGAGGCCATGGATGCATGATGGGGTCACATATGTGACTGGGAAACGTGTTGCAAATTAAAACCATTTTATACAATAAGCACCCTCCTCTGGTGTTCTTTGGCAGTCTGGTGTTAACCGCTTCTCTGTGAAGCATTGCTTTTGAGTATTGCTATTCCCAACGGTCACGTGCTCTATGCAAGAGAGAATTCTGGCATCCGAAATCAGATATCTGAGATAGCGTGTGATGCATTTGGAGACCTATAGCCACACACCAGTGTACAGTCAGCTGTGGAATGTGAAAACCAGCCTGCCTACCTATTTTGTACCGTTACTCCTGTGGTCCCCAATTTGTAAGTTTGCACTTGTCTTTTAGTGTAATTCTAATTTATGCAAAAAATGATTACGCTATGCAACACCCCTTTTTCACTCATATTTCAGATTGTGATGTAAGCTGCATTGGACAAGTGGAGTGGCCTGAGCAAACTGTGCCAGTTTTATTCTACTTCTAGAACATTTTTGAACTAATTTTTTATTTTTATTTGTCTTTATTTTTTTATGTTTTACAATATATATATATATATATACATATACATATAAATAAATAAATAAAATATACACAAACAGTAGTGAACAAAAGTCTTAGGCCACTATTAGAATTTTTGTTTCAGCAAAGTTTAATGACCATCCATATTTATTTTTTTGGTCTCTTTATTAAGATACAAACAGAAAATACAGGAAAGATGTACACAAATTATTAAAACAAACACACACACAATTTTGGGAACACAATATCTTCTTGAGGCAAAATTCAGTATTTAGTGTGACCTCCTTTGGCATCGAGCACCTCAAACTATTTTGGGAGACTGTCCTGAAGTTTTCAGAATTAATCTTCTGGTATATTATTTGAGGCTTCTTTCAGCACTTCCCAGAGTTCTTCTTTAAATTTAGGTTGTCTTATTTATCGGTCCAGGTGATCCCACACTGCCTCTATAATATTCAGGTCTGGACTCTGTGGAGGCCATGCCATATGACAGTGTTTTATCAGCTGTTTTTTTCTCTCCAAATAGGATTTCACTCCATTAGAAGTATGCTTTGGATCGTTATGCTGAAAAAATAAAATCATTCCCAATCAGGCACTTTCCAAAAGGAATGGCATGAAGAATTAAAACTGTACGTTTCAGCATTCCTGATACCATCAATTCGGACAATATTGCCAACACCACTGGCAGAAATGCATTCCCAAATCAGGACATACCCTCCACCACGTTTCACTGGAGGCAGCAAGCACTCATTTTTCCATCTCTCTCCAACTCTTATTCTCACATATTGTCGACGATTGGACCCAAAAATGTCAAACTTGGATTAGTCACTACATAATACACTTTTTCCACTGATCTTTATTCCAATCTATGTGAGCTTTAGCATATATTAGCCTTTTCACCCTGTCCCCCTTCCGAAAAAGTGGTTTGTCTGCTACCCTTCCACAAAGATCATTCCTGATCAAGCTTCTTCAGACTGTAGAAGAGTAAATTTAGCATCCCAATGTAGCTGCCAGATGCTGTGCCAGGTCCTTGCTGGATTTCTTCCAGTCTCCCAAAGAAGAGAGAAACTTCTCATCACATTTTGAATGTTTTTTTGGCCTTCGAGTCCTTTTCCTTTCCTGATTCTTCAAATTTCTTTATACCAGCTTGAATACCACTTCTTGAGTATCCAGCTTGTTTGATCATTTACTTTTGAGAGTGGCCTTGTTGGCACAAAAGTATGATTTTATGTCTGTCAAATTCTGTGATCTTTGGCATTTTGAATGGAATTATGTGATTGAAAGTTGGTCTTGTTAACAAGCTTCCAATTAATTAAAGGGACAGTCAAGTAAAAAAAAAACAGTCATGGTTTATATAGGGCATGTAATTTTAAACAACTTTCCAATTTACTTTTATCACCAATTTTGCTTTGTTTTCTTGGTATTCTTAGTTGAAAGCTAAACCTAGGAGGTTCATATGATAATTTCTTAAACCTTGAAGGCCACCTCTAATCTGAAAGCATTTTGACAGTTTCTCACCACTAAAGGGTGTTAGTTCATGTGTTTCATATAGATAACAGAGCTTACGCACGTGAAGCTCCTAGGAGTGAGCACCGGTTGGCTTAAATGCATCTCTGTCAAAAGAACTGAAATAAGGGGGCAGTTTGCAGAGGCTTAGATACAAGTTAATCACTGAGGTAAAACGTGTATTTATATAACTGTGCTGGTTATGCAAAACTTTGGAATGAGTAATAAAGGGATTATCTACCTTTTTAAACAACAAAAATTCTGGTGTTGACTGTCCCTTTAAACTCATACCACATGTGTATGTAATGCTCAAGCATGTCTTGCACAAACTTGGTGTAATAGACCTTTTTCACAGCGGTCATTTTGACATGAAATAGGACAAATACAGGTGTTATCAATGACATTAATTGGGGTTCCATTCCATTTACTTTTACGAGAACCAGATTCCTGCCATTGCTCAAGCGTAAGGGGATGTCACACTAAATACTTGCCACTTTAGCCTATAGAAGCTGTTTTTTCAGATTTTGTTTCTGTTTTTAATACTGCATATACATATCCTGTATTATCTGGTTGTATTCTAATAAAGAGACTGAGAAATAATTATATACAGGTATGGCCATTATACCATTGCTACAATAACAAATCTAATGGTGGCCTCAGACCTAATAACTCTTTTTGGAGGTGTTTAATATATAATCTCATACCATAGAATGACCGCTTAAAATCTGCTGCCTCCTAAATCCTACTGTCCTAGACACAGGCCTAGTTGACGTACGTAAGTCTGGCTCTACCATCTGTAACACACCGGGCAAGATATCTCCTTTGTAGCTACCTTAAGTGACCTGTCTTACACATCATTCCCTCCAAATAATGACCAGAATGGGATCTATTCTGCCCATTCTCGCTCACAATTACCCTTAATCAGCTGTAGATTTAGTTTTTATTCAATATTAATAATTTTAATAAAAACTATCAAATGTGTTTCTCATTCCCAGTTAAAAATTTTACTCATGCAACTGGATTATCATACCCCAACCTAGATTTTTTTTTTATAAATTTTTTTTCAACGGATTTAAAAAACAACAATGCAACAATGAAAGACCCATAAAACAAGGCAACAATCAAGTTTACTTGGAAAACCCCTCAATAGCTTATAGTAACATACTGAATCCTGTAGATATTTAAGCACACACATTTAATCTGCAGCCAGACCAGTCTTACAAATGATAAGGTCTGCAATTTGCTTTCATTCAAATATTTTCAGAATAGCAATTTTCCATTTGATATACATATAAAAAAAGGGAAAAAAAAAGTCAGAGCTGATGCATTAATTTTTAACAGCAAGGCAATTCTACATCTCAAAAAACAAACAAGTACATAACATACTTCATATCAATATAAAGACAGCAAATACTGAAATCGATCGAGGTGCAATATTGCATTAAAAATTTGAATGTCCTTCATATTCTAATACAAGTATTCACTAACATATATTAAATTCAAAACCACTTCTTTGAGGTTAAACAAATATGAGGTAAAAGTAAAATACAATAAATGTGTTTTTAACCACAACATTTGATAGTTGAACATATCTTAATTTTTAGTTCTTTGTCTTTATTTCTCAGTAGTTCTTACACAATTGCACATCCAAGGGACTGTGGAGGTAAGTACCGGTATTTTAGAAAAATTACCAACAAATTTCTTATTGTTTATGGAACTACATATCCCTAGTTTCCTTTATATTTTGGTTGTTTTATTTTGTTTAATTAACAATACCCAGGGTTAAAAAAAAAAACGTGTACATAATACAGTAAAAGTCCAATTTGAAAAATGTGTACATAAATCTGGTATTTTAATTCTATTCTACCGAATAATCAAATATCCACAGTGAACTAAAGAAAATCCAAATTCATCTGTGACTAGTGGATCTCAATGAGAACTATTTAAAGTAAATTCTTAAACTGACATAAGTCAAAATCTGAAATATGCATGAGTTCCAATTTTGAGCAGAAGCATTTTTGCAATTAACATATATTACTGTTTAAATGGAATATGTACATATGCTGTGTAAACCTAGTATACCAAAATTCACTACACGCTGCCTCCTCAATGAAACACCCCAAAGAATCACCCCTGGTGTGTATGATGAGTCATCCCTGATACAATACACACCAGGTTTCTGAATAGGGTTTAAATTCAGGTGCACTCGGCATGTACAGTATACCTGCATTTTTTGCTAATATTGCAATAATGTCTTTACGCTAATGCATATTTCAATTGCGACTAACTCTGTTTAACATTAATACCTGGTATCTCACTTCCTCCCCTTTAGGAGCCTTTGATAGTTATGCTTTCTCAGAGGTTGCATCACCATTAGCCTTTAATTTAATGAGGGGGGGGGAGTTTACCTATATTTATGAAGCCAAAATAAGCCCCTATGCAAAGATCAGGTTGCAATACTAATATAATAAGGACTCCATTACAAAGATCAGTGTTTGCCTTTTAATAACACTTCATATGACAATGATTTGAAGATGCTCTTGATAGATTAACTGACATCATTCTCCATTCTTATTAAAAATAGTCAGAAGCTTAACAATTCCTTGTTTTCTATTAATACTTATTAAAAGTATCTAATGAATTCTTAAAAATAATTCATACAATAAAAAAAGCAAATATTCTATTCTTCAATTGAACATATTTTCTTTTAACATATGCAGCATTGTTTAAAATGCAAAGTACAATATACATTGCTTGTTAGTTTGTTATATTTCTGCTTTTTCTTATTTTTTGAAAAGACCCCTTTTCCAGGCTTTTATGTACTGTGATAACATACGTAACATCACAGGCACTTAATGCAAATATTTAGGGGGGGAGCACAATCCCCCATTGTGAGTTACAAATAGATGTGATAAATTAAGGTGTCTCAGAGCTTAAAAAACAGTCAGATATAATGAATGAGCAATGCATATTGCACATTTCAGTTTATTTTATTACCCTGCATAAATTCAAATAAAGTCCCCTTATTTTAAATAAATAGAAAAAAAAGTACATTTTATTAGTTCACATTAAGCTACTGATAATGGACCTGAACTATTTCAGTTAGATGGCTTTAAATGTAGTTTACCATTTTAGACAAGGATGTATACTGGATGCCTACTGCAACAGGCAGATTGTGAAAGTGCTTTATAGTATAAATTCACAGGTCACACACGTTTCTTACCACAAAGGGGCACTAAAGTGCAATTTATAAGCAACAGTAGGCCGTAAAAGTGCTCTGGTGTTTACATTGCATTTTGTAGACAAATTTATATTGAAGAAGAAAAAAGAAAAAAAAAAAACTGTCACTACGTCATATGAAATACTTATATGTTATTCTCCAGGTATTCTTAAAGAAAGAAGAAAAAAAAGAAGTGTTCCATTTGCCCTTTAAAGCCTTCAGAATTATTTGAAGCCAACAAAATCAGGCATAAATACCACACAAAAAGGAATTCAATCCTTTCTAGCTCTGAAGGTGTATAGGATGGAAAATGCCTGAAGATTATTATTTCTCCTCAATCAGATTATACTTCTAAAATGGTGCAAATAGACTTTTTAGTGTCCACTTTAAATCCAATATATATATATTTTTTTAGCTAATGCAATTTAAAATGCATTAAAAAATAATAATAATAATATTATATTATACCTTTAGTCATACCCTTAAGCTAATGGTATTTATTTTGTGGACATGCCCTGATAATCCATAAGAATTTGTAAGTGATCAACACAGCTAATATCCATAAATAATCCACATAGATAAGTACAGAGGGTTTGTTTTTTAAATCACAATTGATTGTAATCTTAGTTCCCAAAGATCCAGTTCAAATTAAATAAAGAATCCTGTATCTTGCACAGACCCCAGTAATCAAATAAATGTATTGGAGCTGGTTTGGCAAGTTGCACGTCATTTGATACAAGGCTACTTTGAAATTGACAAAGACTAAACTTATTGTAAATCAACATTTCCTATTAAAACATTGTTTTGAAATAAGTTACATTATTAAATAAACTATTCAACCAAACCTATCTAGAAAGGATATCACCTTCCTTCTATTATTATCTTTGTTTTTATAAAACAGTATGATTGTAGTAAGTTAATTCGCAATCAAATATAGTCATTTGGAGGAATTGTCAAGTGCAAACCATTAAACAGGTACAGTCTCTACAACAGGTGATTTAATGCAATCCTCATGAAGTTTACTTGTTTCTGAAAGTTTTAGGGAGCTTTCCTTTAGCAGCTCAGGATGAGCATTCCCATTTAAACTGGCAACAAAACCGTCAGGCGAGGAGCTTTTAAGATATGAATGAAACCCCACTTGCGGGAGACTTGACCTGTGTTCCTGATATAAAGGGTTACAAGTTGCATTGTTATCATTTTCAGAAGACGGGCAGCACACTATCACAGATTGGTTTGTAGTGTAATGAGAGGTGGTGTAACTTTCATCAGTTGGTCTTGAATAGTCAACATATTGATCTGCAGCTCTTATGCTGTAAGGCACCAAATTAAAAGTACCATTTTTTATAGGGTCCCTCTCTGGATAGGTATCGGACATCTGGTTTGTGGTACCAGAATTATGGTTGTCTATTTGATAATACAATGATGAAGAGTTTGAGTAATATGAAGCATTTTTTAAATGGTTTTCATGCATTGCATTGCTGTCTGAATAACACAGAACAGAAGGTACAGTGATACTGTCTTCATGGGATGATCTTGCATCTCCAAAATCATCCGATTTATCCCCATCATCATCGTCATCTTCGTCATCATCCTCATCAGATTCAGTTGCTGCCAAACTCTGTGTGCTGGAATCTGTGACTCCACTACAATAGCTACTTCCGTCATCATCCTCTTCGTCATTACAATCTAAATGATCAGAGGACTGAAAATGCATCAATGCAGATTGAGGCTCAGTTTCAATTTCAAAACTCTCTCCAATGGGATATTCCACAGGGTGGACCATAGAGCTTGAAAGTGAGCTGCTGTCTCCATGGCAACCATTGACTGCATTTGCTTGCTGCTCTCTGCTTTTCTCTAGCTCGAGTTTCATGATTGTGTGTAGAAAGTGAGTCCGTACTCTAATGGGATTAAACTCAATTCGACCAGCTGTATTGCTGCAACCTTCTTTAGAACACCCACATGGGAAAGACATACGGTCCACCTTGAAAGAAAAAAAATAAACAAATAAAATCCTCTTATCATGCTCCTATATGAAATTGCTTTTGATTACTAAAATAGTATATAATAATAATAATAATAATAATAATAATAATAATACATATTCTCATTCTAAGAGTTAAAATCTCAAATGCCAATACTGGGAATAAAGGGGGGAACCTTACAGGATTTACTTTACGTGTTTAAAATTGTAAGTTCTACCTGAATCACAAAAGACATTGGGGGTTTCATGTCTTTTAATCCGTGCTTACTCATCAATAAAAGTGGTAAGACGGACTCTGTTATTAGCAGACTGGAAGACATATTCAAATATGTACAACTGTGCTGCTTAAGAACTCAAATAACAAAAAGCAAAGTCCACAGCACCAAATCCACACACTAGTTTCCACTGATTTAGAAAGATTGAAGTCTAAAGTTAAGAAAAACTCTTGGAAATTTAAACATATGCCAAAATATCAGTCTCAAGTGATTAACACACTATTGAAAAAAAGGAGATTGTGGTGAGGGGGCTGATAATGGCGGAGCAATCATTGTCTTAGACAGAGAATACTAGGTTTCAAAGTTTAAAAGTCAATTTGAGGACAAGGAGACTTATCAGACCTTACCTTAAAAGGTATTCTTGATAGGGCCCAAAATGTGAAAATAATAGATTAAAAAACTTGTCAGTATTTATAGATTGAATGGCCAAAGAACCCTATAATATACACAGTACCTAAAGTGCACAAAGATGCAAACAGACCCCCTGGGCACTCTATAGTGGCTGGAGTGGAATAAGTGTTCAGTAATATAATTGTATATTTGGATAAAATATTGCAACTGGAGGTGATGAAAGCAACCTCATATATAAAAGACACAAATTATTTCATAGAGAAATTGAAAAATCTTCCATTGGGTAATACTAAGTATATATTATATACACTTGACGTTAGTAGTCTCTATACTTCAATTAAGCATGAGAGTGGAATAGAAGCTACTATGTCAACTATGGCATAAACAGGCACCTTTAAAATTACTCATTTACAATTTTTTGAAGATCTCCTAAGAATAGTGTTATATTGTAAATACCCTTGGTCCTCAAATAAGAAATAATTACAACTTAAGGGTATGGCTATGGGGTCCAATGTGGCCCTTATCATACGCCAACATTTATATGAGTTGCTTTGAGGACAAATTTGCCTATGAGAATCATCTATTTTTAAAATACGGAGCAACCTGGTGGCGCTTTATAGATGTGTTTGGTGTATGGTGGGGTGACATTGGATCCCTTGTAACCATTGTAGAACAGCTCAATGGGGCAGTACAGGGACTAAAATTCACCTTGAATTTCAGTGAGGAAAGAATAGCATTCCTGGACACAGAGGTATACAGGGATAGTGTGACGGGCATATTAAACATTGATCTATATAGAAAAGTCACAGACAGAAATTCTCTATTGAGCTATGGAAGTTTCCATCATGATACACTCAAGAACTCACTCCCTCAAAGCCAGATGATGATGGTTCAGAGAATAGTAAGTGAGAGTTATTTGGTGGATCAGAGATTAAAAGAGATGGCACATAGATTTACACAGCAGGGTTACCCCAAATAAACATGTTGAGGCAGAAAAAAAAAAGAGGTTTATTGAGAAAAAATTTGGTAGAAAAAGGCGAAAAAGAAAAATGACAGACTAGTATATGTCACACAATACAATCCGTACAGTCAGGGAAAAAAAAAAGATTTTAAAAAGATATTGGCACATACTAAAAAATTGTAACAAAAAGATACAGAATTTTTTCAACAATACACACTGATGGCCTATAGACTGGTTCCAAACTTGAGAGACCTAGTTGTTAAAAATTATATAGGAACAAATAAAAAAAAGTCAGTTATATAATCTCTAGAAATAAAAGATACCTACTCATGCTTACGATGTGCTTAAGATTGTAATTTGGTAATAAAGGATACTGAATTTTTACATCCCTATACAGGGAAAAAGTTCACTATTAAAGGTTTTTACACATGTGAATCATCCTATGCAGAATATTTGATAATATGCCCATGCTCTATGATTTATTTGGAAGAGACGGTAAGAAGGATCAAAGACAGACTTAGTCAGCACAGATCTAACATCAGATTTGGCGACAGAAAGACACCAGTGGCCTGCCATTTCCTAGAAGCAATTTAAGATGGCAAATCATTGATAGTGTAGGCCCTTTAAGAAGAGGTAGTAACATGGAACTGTTACTTAAAAGAAAGGAATCATTTTGGATCCACAAGTTGGAAACATTAACCCCTAAGGGACTCAATAGGGAGATAGATATGTCTGTATATTTAAAAAAATGTTTTTAATAGAATTCATTTTAAATTGAAGTGCATTATTCTATCTGTTATGGTAACATTCAGTATGTTTTAACATTGTTGTTTGCAAAAAGGTTTAGATAATATATTATGACCACTAGGTGGCAGTATTGCATGTGTTTGAAATGCAAAAGTAATGTAAGAGTTAATAGAGGTGGTATATAAGAAGCAACACACAGGTACTCTGTATTAGTATGATTAAGGGTGAATAGCCCGAAACGTTGCTGGATGCTGTTGTGTGCCTTGATGCTTAAATAAAGCTAAGATTCTTCATACAATTTTGTGCTGTGGACTTTGCTTTTTGAAATTCCTGGGGTGTTTTCAGTGGCCCCCACATCACTTGCACCAGGTATAGTGCGGTTCATCTATTGGACTGTAAGAACTTAAATAAAGGATAGACTTTTCAGATGTATCCACCTAGGAGACATGAGGTGTAATTAATGTAACCAATTAATTCCCCTATTCACAAAATTCGAAAAACATATGTTCGCAAGCCTCTAAGACAGGAGTTCTTTAGATGGTTAAAATAGTATTTCCTTTCAATTCTTTTCCTTTCAACAAGTATTTTTCTTTCAAAATGGAAAAACATAATTTATGCTTACCTGATAAATTTATTTATCTTGTTGTGTATTCAGTCCACGGGTCATCCATTACTTATGGGATATATTCCCTTCCCAACAGGAAGTTGCAAGAGGATCACCCAAGCAGAGCTGCTATATAGCTCCTCCCCTCACATGTCATATCCAGTCATTCGACCAAAACAAGACAAGAAAGGAGAAACCATAGGGTGCAGTGGTGACTGGAGTTTTAATTAAAATTTAGATCTGCCTTAAAAAGACAGGGCGGGCCGTGGACTGAATACACTACAAGAGAAATAAATTTATCAGGTAAGCATAAATTATGTTTTCTCTTGTTAAGTGTATTCAGTCCACGGGTCATCCATTACTTATGGGATACCAATACCAAAGCTAAAGTACACGGATGATGGGAGGGACAAGGCAGGAACTTAAACGGAAGGAACCACTGCCTGTAGAACCTTTCTCCCAAAAACAGCCTCCGAAGAAGCAAAAGTGTCAAATTTGTAAAATTTGGAAAAAGTGTGAAGCGAAGACCAAGTTGCAGCCTTGCAAATCTGTTCAACAGAGGCCTCATTCTTAAAGGCCCAGGTGGAAGCCACAGCTCTAGTGGAATGAGCTGTAATTCTTTCAGGGGGCTGCTGTCCAGCAGTCTCATAGGCTAGACGTATTATGTTACGAAGCCAAAAGGAGAGAGAGGTTGCCGAAGCTTTTTGACCTCTCCTCTGTCCAGAATACACGACAAACAGGGAAGAAGTTTGCCGAATATCTTTAGTTGCCTGTAAATAGAACTTCAGGGCACGGACTACGTCCAGATTATGCAAAAGTCGTTCCTTCTTTGAAGAAGGATTAGGACATAATGATGGAACAACAATCTCCTGATTGATATTCCTGTTAGAAACTACCTTAGGTAAAAACCCAGGTTTAATACGCAGAACTACCTTGTCTGAATGGAAAATCAGATAAGGAGAATCACAATGTAAGGCCGATAACTCAGAGACTCTTCGAGCCGAGGAAATAGCCATCAAAAACAGAACTTTCCAAGATAAAAGCTTAATATCAATGGAATGAAGGGGTTCAAACGGAACCCCTTGAAGAACTTTAAGAACCAAGTTTAAGCTCCACGGAGGAGCAACAGTCTTAAACACAGGCTTAATCCTAGCCAAAGCCTGACAAAAAGCCTGGACGTCTGGAACTTCTGCCAGACGTTTGTGTAAGAGAATAGACAGAGCAGAAATCTGTCCCTTTAACGAACTAGCAGATGAGCCCTTTTCTAAACCCTCTTGTAGAAAAGACAATATCCTAGGAATCCTAACCTTACTCCATGAGTAACTCTTGGATTCGCACCAATATAAATATTTACGCCATATCTTATGGTAAATTTTTCTGGTAACAGGCTTCCGTGCCTGTATTAAGGTATCAATAACTGACTCCGAGAAGCCACGCTTTGATAGGATCAAGCGTTCAATCTCCATGCAGTCAGCCTCAGAGAAATTAGATTTGGATGGTTGAAAGGACCTTGTATTAGAAGGTCCTGCCTCAGAGGTAGAGACCATGGTGGACAGGACGACATGTCCACTAGGTCTGCATACCAGGTCCTGCGTGGCCACGCAGGCGCTATCAGAATCACCGATGCTCTCTCCTGTTTGATCTTGGCAATCAGTCGAGGTAGCATCGGAAATGGTGGAAACACATAAGCCATGTTGAAGACCCAAGGGGCTGCCAGAGCATCTATCAGCGCCGCTCCCGGGTCCCTGGACCTGGATCCGTAACAAGGAAGCTTGGCGTTCTGGCGACACGCCATGAGATCCAGTTCTGGTTTGCCCCAACGATGAATCAGTTGAGCGAAGACCTCCGGATGAAGTTCCCTCTCCCCCGGATGAAAAGTCTGGCGACTTAGAAAGTCCGCCTCCCAGTTCTCCACACCTGGGATGTAGATCGCTGACAGGTGGCAAGAGTGAGACTCTGCCCAACGAATTATCTTTGAGACTTCCAACATCGCTAGGGAACTCTTGGTTCCCCCTTGATGGTTGATGTAGGCCACAGTCGTGATGTTGTCCGACTGAAATCTGATGAACCTCAGTGTTGCTAACTGAGGCCAAGCTAGAAGAGCATTGAATATTGCTCTCCACTCCAGAATATTTATTGGGAGGAGTTTCTCCTCCTGAGTCCATAATCCCTGAGCCTTCAGGGAGTTCCAGACTGCGCCCCAACCTAGAAGGCTGGCATCTGTTGTTACAATTGTCCAATCTGGCCTGCGAAAGGTCATCCCCTTGGACAGATGGACCCGAGAAAGCCACCAGAGAAGAGAATCTCTGGTCTCTTGATCCGGATTTAGTAGAGGGGACAAATCTGAGTAATCCCCATTCCACTGACTTAGCATGCATAATTGCAGAGGTCTGAGATGCAGGGGCGCAAATGGTACTATGTCCATTGCCGCTACCATTAAGCCGATAACTTCCATGCACTGAGCTACTGACGGGCGTGGAATGGAATGAAGGACACGGCAAGCATTCAGAAGCTTTGATAACCTGGACTCAGTCAGGTAAATCTTCATCTCTATAGAATCTATAAGAGTCCCCAGAAAAGGAACTCTTGTGAGTGGTAATAGAGAACTCTTTTCCACGTTCACCTTCCACCCATGCGACCTCAGAAATGCCAGAACTATCTCTGTATGAGATTTGGCAATTTGAAAACTTGACGCTTGTATCAGAATGTCGTCTAGGTATGGAGCCACCGCTATGCCTCGCGGTCTTAGCACCGCTAGAAGTGAGCCCAGAACCTTTGTAAGAATTCTCGGGGCCGTAGCTAACCCGAAGGGAAGAGCTACAAACTGGTAATGCCTGTCTAGAAAGGCAAATCTTAGGTACCGATAATGATCTTTGTGAATCGGTATATGAAGGTAGGCATCCTTTAAGTCTACTGTGGTCATGTATTGACCCTCTTGGATCATGGGCAGGATGGTTCGAATAGTTTCCATTTTGAATGATGGAACTCTTAGGAATTTGTTTAAGATTTTTAGGTCCAAGATTGGTCTGAAGGTTCCCTCTTTTTCTTGGGAACCACAAACAGATTCGAGTAAAACCCTTGCCCTTGTTCCGTCCGTTGAACTGGGTGGATCACCCCCATTACTAAGAGGTCTTGTACACAGCGTAGAAATGCCTCTTTATTTGGTTTGCTGATAACCTTGAAAGATGAAATCTCCCTTGTGGAGGAGAAGCTTTGAAGTCCAGAAGATATCCCTGAGATATGATCTCCAACGCCCAGGGATCCTGGACATCTCTTGCCCAAGCCTGGGCGTAGAGAGATAGTCTGCCCCCCACTAGATTCGTTTCCGGATAGGGGGCCCTCTCTTCATGCTGTCTTAGGGGTAGAAGAAGGCTTTCTGGCCTGCTTGCCCTTGTTCCAGGGCTGGTTAGCTTTCCAGCCCTGTCTGTAAAGAGCAACAGTTCCTTCCTGTTTTGGAGCGGAGGAAGTTGATGCTGCTCCTGCCTTGAAGTTACGAAAGGCACGAAAATTAGACTGTTTGGCCTTTGATTTGGCCCTGTCCTGAGGAACAGTATGACACTTACCTCCAGTAATGTCAGCAATAATTTCTTTCAAGCCGGGCCCGAATAAGGTCTGCCCCTTGAAAGGAATATTAAGCAATTTAGATTTAGAAGTCACGTCAGCTGACCAGGATTTAAGCCATAGCGCTCTGCGCGCCTGGATGGCGAATCCGGAGTTCTTAGCCGTTAGTTTGGTTAAATGTACAACGGCATCAGAAACAAATGCATTAGCTAGCTTAAGTGCTTTAAGCTTGTCCATAATCTCATCCAATGGAGCTGTGCGAATGGCCTCTTCCAGAGACTCAAACCAGAATGCCGCAGCAGCAGTGACAGGCGCAATGCATGCAAGGGGCTGTAAGATAAAACCTTGTTGAACAAACATTTTCTTAAGGTAACCTTCTAATTTTTTATCCATTGGATCCGAAAAAGCACAACTATCCTCCACCGGGATAGTGGTACGTTTAGCTAAAGTAGAAACTGCTCCCTCCACCTTAGGGACCGTCTGCCATAAGTCTCGTGTGGTGGCGTCTATTGGAAACATTTTCCTAAATATCGGAGGAGGGGAAAAGGGCACACCGGGTCTATCCCACTCCTTGCTAATAATTTCTGTAAGCCTTTTAGGTATAGGAAAAACGTCAGTACACACCGGTACCGCGAAGTATCTATCCAGCCTACATATTTTCTCTGGAATTGCAACCGTGTTACAATCATTCAGAGCCGCTAATACCTCCCCTAGCAATACACGGAGGTTCTCAAGCTTAAATTTAAAATTAGAAATCTCTGAATCCGGTCTCCCTGGATCAGATCCGTCACCCACAGAATGAAGCTCTCCGTCCTCATGTTCTGCAATTTGTGACGCAGTATCGGACATGGCTCTCACATCATCAGCGCGCTCTGTCCTTAACCCAGAGCTATCGCGCTTGCCTCTTAATTCTGGCAATTTAGATAATACCTCTGTCATAACAGCAGCCATGTCTTGCAAAGTGATTTGTATGGGCCTCTCTGATGTACTTGGCGCCACAATATCACGCGCCTCCTGAGCGGGAGGCGAAGGTACTGACACGTGAGGAGAGTTAGTCGGCATAACTTCCCCCTCGTTGTCTGGTGATAATTTCTTTACAGATAAAAATTGACTTTTATTCAAAGTGACATCAATACATTTAGTACTCATATTTCTATGGGGCTCCACATTGGCCTTCAAACATAGTGAACAAACAGATTCATCTGTGTCAGACATGTTTAAACAGACTAGCAATGAGACTAGCAAGCTTGGAAAATCCTTTCAAATAAGTTTACAAACAATATAAAAAATGCTACTGCGCCTTTAAGAAGCACAAAAAATTGTCACAGTTGAAATAACAATGAACCAAATGGATGATTAACCCCTTAATACCCCAAACGGATAATCAATTTAACAATTAACGTTTTTATCACAGTCAAACACACTGTCACAGGTCTGCTGTGACTGATGACCTCCCTCAAATGAATTTTGAAGACCCCTGAGCTCTCTAGAGACGTCCTGGATCAAGGAGGAAGAAGCAGGAAGACTGTAACTGAATTTTTACAGCGCAAAAAAGCGCTAAAATAGGCCCCTCCCACTCATATTACAACAGTGGGAAACCTCAGTTAACCGTTTCTATGCAGAAATAAACGACAGCCATGTGGAAAAAATCATGCCCCAAAAAATTTATCACCAAAGTACCTCACAAAAACGAATAACATGCCAGTAAACGTTTTAAACATACACTTTAAAAGTTAGGTAGTGTTATTAATAAGCCTGCTACCAGTCGCTTCTACTGCAGTTAAGGCTCATACATTACTTCAGTATTAACAGTATTTTCTTAGTCAAATTCCATTCCTTAGAAAATTACTTATTGTACATATATTCATCAGCCTGATACCAGTCGCTACTGCATTTAAGGCTGTACTTACATTACATCGGTATTAGCAGTATTTTCTTAGTCAATGCCATTCCTTAGAAAAATATTCTACTGCACATACCTCATCTGCAGGGGACCCTGCATGCTATTCCCTTTCTGAAGTTACCCCACTCCTCAGAATGTGCGAGAACAGCCAGTGGATCTTAGTTACTTCTGCTAAGATCATAGAAAACGCAGGCAGATTCTTCTTCTAAAAACTGCCTGAGAGTAAAAAACAGCACACTCCGGTGCCATTTAAAATAACAAACTTTTGATTGAAGAAATAATTAAGTATAAAAAACTCCATCACTCCTCTCACACCTTCCTACTATGTTAGTTGCAAGAGAATGACTGGATATGACATGTGAGGGGAGGAGCTATATAGCAGCTCTGCTTGGGTGATCCTCTTGCAACTTCCTGTTGGGAAGGGAATATATCCCATAAGTAATGGATGACCCGTGGACTGAATACACTTAACAAGAGAAATATATTTTATTTGATTTTTTGTCATTTATTAAAATGAGAAAACCATTCAGCTCTAAATGTAGGTGTAAGATACAGATTGTATTTGGTAAAGGTAAGTAGTTCAAAACACATTTTGGAAAATTATACTGGAAACAGCCACATGTCTATATCTATGAGAATATCTGTTGAATCCCAACTACTGTAATATGGTAGCCTAAGCAAAAATATTAACATGGTTTGGCAACAGCTATAGCAATAGTAACAGGGAGCCACAACTAAAGAAGCTGTCTCACAGAGGGAAGCAAATGGGCACTGTTATATAATGACTGCAATTAGTGGCATACCCAGCACCAGCAACTTTCTTATTTACTTATATTATCAAATTTTCTTAGTTTTCTTGGTATTTATTTGAAAAGAAGAAATTTAAGCTTAGGAGTCAGCCTATTTTTGGTTCAGCACCTGGGTAGTGCTTACTGATTGGTGGCTAAATGCATTAAAAGGAACCAAATATTCAGTATTGGTTTTGTTTGAAACAAAATGAATACTGAATAGTGCATTAAATAAATATTCTTAAAATCAAATTTTTTTGAATATTCGTTCTTGAAGGGATAGGAAAGTCAAAATAAAACTTGCATGATTCAGATAGAGCATGTCATTTTAAGACACTTTTAAATTCACTTCTATTTTCAAATGTGCTTCATTCTCTTAGTATCCCTTGTTACAAAATGAATATGCACATATCACACACTAGTGGGAGCTGCTGCTAATTGGTGCCTGCACACATTTGTCTCTTGTGATTGGCTAAATAGATATTTTCAGCTTCCTGTCAGTAGTGCAATGCTGTCCCTTCAGCAATGGATAACAAGAGAATGAATAAAAATTGATAATAGAATTAAATTGGAAAGTTGTTTAAAATTGTATGTTCTATCTGAATCATAAAAGAAAATGTTGGGGTTTACTATCCATTTAATGATTTGTCTGAAACAAATTATTCAGTGCTGCATATGTCTAGTAACAACCTTATTAAGATTACACTAGAACTGAAATATTCACTTTGCGATTGAATGCATGGGAAATGACCTATTACTATGCAAGTCATTAGAAATAAGGGCAAAATGCTAGTGAACGAATGCCTGATTATGGCAAAACGCTATTGTAAATATACTAATTTTAAGAAAATCTTCTTGTAGCCACTTACCTGACATTTTATGCCTGCAAGGCTGCATGTGCAGGTTTCTGGATCACAGAATATTCTGCAATCACAGCCGCAGTCTTCTCTCGATAGACGGATGGCTCGCAACTCATGTTTCTCATCCACATCAATCTTTTTTACTCCAGATGCTCGCAGTAATGCCCTTCGCTTCTTGGTAGTCAGAGGTTGCAGAAAAAAATATTCATCTACTTCAGTGTTGTCTAAATCAATGTCATCGTCAGATATGTCATCCAATGTTAGGATATTCGCTTCTTCTGATTCTACCGTTCCATTTTTGGTTATCTAGTAAAAAAAAATAAAAATAAAAAAAAAAATATATATATTATATATTATATTTAAGCTTTAAATGTTGTATGATAAATAAAATGTCATTCCTGGCTTGGAAATGTACTGAATTTATAAAGTGTTACTTTTGTGACTAATGGAAACAAACATAATTTATGTAAGAACTTACCTGATAAATTAATTTATTTCATGGTGGCGAGAGTCCATGAGCTGTTACGTATGGTATAAACATTCCTACCAGTATGCGGCAAAGTTTCCCAAACCTTAAAAGCCTATAAATTCCCCACCACCTCACTTCTACCTCAGTTGAACGTATTGCCAAGAGGTGAGGTGTTTGAGTAAAAGCATAAAAAGAAGCAGGAAAAGAGATGTGCTTCATATAAAAAAATATTAACCCAAAAAAATAAAAAAAATTGGGTGGGCCCCATGGACTCTCAGCACCATGAAAGAAATTATCAGGTAAGTTCTTACATACATTATGTTTTCTTTCATATAGGTGGCGAGAGTCCACAAGCTGTTATGCATAGGATATAATACCCAAAATGTTGAAGTCCATGAGTAACAATAAAGGGATGGATAAAATAAAAATATATATATTTTTTAAAAACTTAAATCATAGGCACTAGAATCAAACAGACAACCTTTCTACTGAAAGCTGCTTCCAAAGAAGCAAAAACGTAAAAGTAGTGAAATTTAGTAAAAGTATGCAAGGAAGACCAAGAGGCTCTTTCACCCCTCGACAAGAGACTATACTTTTTACTCACACCCACACAGAGTCTATACAAGAATAGACTACATTTTTGTAGATGTTTCTAGTCTAGAATTAGTCCAAAACACGGACATCTCACCAATAACATGGTCAGACCACGCTATGGTCAGCTGCACTCTCAAATGGCCCACAACACAAAGACACAACAAAACTTGGAAACTGGACGAGACCCTCCTGACAGACCCGATCATATGCACACAGATAGCTACCTCATTAGTAGATTATTTTAATGTGAACTGTACCCAAGACGTAGATGCACAGTGCATATGGGAGGCACATAAATGTGTGATTAGAGGGGAGATCATAGCCTTGAAAGCTGCAAGAAATAAACAAAGGACCCACTTATTACATTCACTGCTGGAGGACACAAAGAAGAAACAATTTCCCTACTAATGTGGTTAGAATTCACAACTTTAGGTAAAAATTTGAAAGAAGTCTGCAAAACAGCTTTATCTTGATGAAAAATCAGATAAGGTGACTTTCAAGAGAGCAGACAATTCAGAAACTCTTCTAGCAGAAGAGATGACTAAGAGAAACAACACTTTCCAAGAAAGTAGTTTAATGTCCAAAGAATGCAAAGGCTCAAAGGGGGGAGTGTGCAGTATCTGTAATACCAGATTAAGACTCCAGGGAGGAGAAATGGATTTAATGACAGGTTTAAAATGAATAAACAAAAAACAATGGATATCAGGAAGGTTAGCAATCTTTCTGTGAAATAAAACAGAACGAGCAGAGATTTGTCCTTTCAAGGTATTGGCAGACAAACCTTTATCCAAACCATCCAAGTTCCTCCTTGATGATTGACATATGCCACTTCCATACACATGGCCACTGAAGGGAATGATAGGGACTGAAGGTTTAGACAAGCTGAAACCAATTTAATTCGTCTTTCTGTTAGATTATGTCCATGACTCTATCCCTATCTGGAAATCTAAAAAAATGACCTTTGTCTCAGGAATCAAGAAACTCTTTGGTAAATTGATCCTCCATAACACTCGGCCACTTTACTACTGTACTTATATTTTATCCAACTATGTACCCCCTCCCTTGGTGTTTCCCTATCCCCTTTCTCCCCTCCCCCCCCTTTTTTTTCTCTCTCTCTTCATCTATCTTTCTCTCTTCTTCTTTTCCTTTCTCCTTCGTCTTCTTCTTTTCCTTTTATTCTTATTCAGAGATGTCATGCACGTGAAGATCTTTAAATATGAACCATTTATTGATTTGATTTCATACACTAATATATTCTCTTTTGCCAAAAGTTCACTCCAAGGATATTAATCACATGTTAATCTCCAATTGTTATTATGTCATTATTACATGTTTTGGTTGAACACAACGGTTGTCTTCCTGTCGGCGCTAAAGGACATTAGGATTTGATGGGACTTGTGAGGTTTATACTCCCACATCATATAATCAAAACCATATTGGGACTATATAATCATTATAAAAGTTATAGCTGATGTTGTTATTGTTCACATCATGTTGATATAAAATGTTTCCCATTATGACTGCATTGCATATGTCCAAATAAAAACTATGTTATAAAATTGATCCTCCATGTCTTCTAAGGAATGACAATAGTTGTTTCATGTGAGTCTGCTAAATTAAAAGATTGAGCTAGTACCAAGATATCGTCCAAAAAAGAAAAGACTGCAATACCCTGCTCTCTGATTACAAATAAAAGGGCACCAAGAACCTTTGAGAATATTCTCTGAGATGTTGCAAGGCCAAATGGAAGAGCGATAAATTGGTATTGCTTGTCTTGAAAGGAGAGCCTCAGAAATCTATAATGATCTGGTTTGATTGGGATGTAAAGGTAAGCATCCTGTAAGTCTATTGTGGTCATAAAGTAATCTTGCTGAACAAAAGGTAGAATAGTCCTTATAGTCACTATCTTGAAAGTTGGGACTCTTACAAATCGATTTAAAGTTTTCAGATCCAAAATCATTCTGAAAGAATTTTCCTTCTTTGTGACAATGAATAGATTTGAATGAAAACCCAGCCCTGTTCCTGTAGAGGAACTTGGACAATTATCCCCAAGAGTTCTAGATCTGAAACAAATTTAAAAAATGCTTGGGCCTTTACTGGGTGTTTTTGGACATGGGTGAGAAAGAATCTTCCCATGGAGAGGTCTTATTCTGAATCCAATTCAATATCCCTGAGAAATAATATTCTGAATCCACGGATTTTGGACAGAGTCCGCTCAAGAATCTTGAAACAGTTTTAGTCTGCCCCCCACTAAAAGAATAGGATTGGGGGCTTCATGCTGGTTTAGGGGCCAGATTTAGTTTCTTATATTGTTCAGATCTATTCCAATTTGTGGAAGGTCTCCAGTTAGAACCAGAGACTTTAAAGAGAGGGAGTAGTTCTGTTCTCCGACGAAAGGAATGAAAATGATTGGTAGCTTTAAATTCTCCCTAAGATGTTTTTGTCTTGGTGGAGAAAAACTCCTTTATCCAAAGTAACATTGGAAATAATACAATCCAATGGTGAACCAAAAAGGTTTTTACTTTGAAAAGAGAGATAGTAATCTTGTTTTAGACACAATGTCACAGCATTTAAGAATTAAGCCATAAAGCTCTTCTAGTAAGAATAGCTAAAGACAGATTTGATGTTGATTTTCATGACATCAAAGACTGCATCATAAATAAAATGATTTGCATGTTGAAGTAGAATATTAGATAATTCAGGGTCTGAAGACAACTGCTGAGCGTGGCTGTCTAACCAAAAGGTATAGACAGCAGCAACATCAACCATGGAAAAAACTGGTCTAAGAATATAGCCAGTATGTAAGTATGCCCTCTAAGATAAGATTCAAGCTTTCTATCTAAAGGGTCTTTGAAAGAAGTGCTGTGTTCCATAGAAATGGTAGTTCATTTGGCAAGATTGGAAATAGCCCATCAACTTTAGGGACTGTTTAGCCAAAGTTCCAAATTAGCAATAGGTAAAGGATACCATTTTTTTTTTTTAAACCTAGAAGGGTTAAAAGAGGTACCAGGTTTAGACTATTCTTTAGCAATTACATTAGAGATAGCATCAGAAATAGGAAAAGCTTCAGAAAGATCAACAGTAGTTTTAGATTTTAATACAGAATTCAAATGATTACAAGGTTTATCATCAGGAATTTTAAGCTCCTCAATCCCTAAAGTAAATAATACTTCCTTTAAAAGAGTGTATATGTTCAATTTTAAACAAAAAAGAAGAAGATTTATAATTCTCTGTCTCTGATGTGGGATCCTCTAAATCAGAGGAACCCCCATCAGTAGAAGATATGTCAGTATATTGTCGGTCAGTACAAATTTCACTACACTTAGGAAATTTATGCAATGCCCTTATAAGTTTATTTGAAGGCAGTATTGCAGACACAGCCTTTTCTATGCCTGCAGCAACAAAATCCTTCATTGCTGCAGGAATGCCTTGTGCAGTAGAGAGAGGGAAAAACAGATGATGCATTTTTACTCATAAAAATAGTGTCAGAATGTAGTACATTTTACAATAAGAGCCACATAATTGAGCTAAAGAAATCAGTTCAGCTTTTTTACAACAAAGACACTTAGCTTTTGTAGAAAAATGTTCAGTCAGCTCAGTTCCTATGGTAACTTCTGAGCCAGGTCCAGTTTGATACAGCATGGTAAAAAAAAAAACTAACAAAAAAAATGTATTTAGTTGAGAGTTATATCATAGGCTCTTTAATACAATAGGTGTTTATAAGAGGAATGGGAAAAGTGCTGAAAAAAGAATATTTATAATAAAATAGCAGCTGGTATACATTGTTTATCTAAGTAATAAAAAACATGTGAAAAAACAAGTGCTGCATATAGCCCTTAAATTTTTTTTTATAAGGGCACAGAGTGATAAGGAGGCGGGTTTTTAACAGAAAAAAAAAAAGCATGAAAAATTTAACGCCAAACAAATGGTGCAAAATTGATGACACATCAAATGATGTAAAAAGTGTAATCTCATGCGTGTTTGCATGTGAAAATTAAAAATGGAGCGTCCGTAGAACACGGAGGTAAGATATGGCTCTTAATATAATAAAATCATAGCCCAAATCACTAATATACTTTAATTATTTGCAAAGTGTCCCAAACCCTTGCTGTAATGTCTAAGGGAAAAAAAATACCTTACTCAGGGCAGATATATAAACATATACATAAAAATTTAAATTAAAAGTGCCCAATCCATAGCTGAGTGTGTCTCAATAAAAACTTACCTTTAAGACATCCATACCAGTACTGAAACAATCAGCAGAGGTAATGGTAGAGGAGTATAATGTCGATCTGCAAAGGGAGGCAGAAGATTAATCTCTGCAATCAAATTTACCGACGGCCTGCATGTAAACATTTCCTAGAATCGAAAACCTGGTGTCATCCGGCAGTACTCCCTTCACTTCCCTCAGACAAACTCTGTACTTATAGAGGAACTGGGCTTCAATATGCTTAGAAGCGCCTATCTCTGAAGAATCAAGAACATTTGAACAGCCAATAGGATTTAAGCAGCTCTCATTCCTATTGGCCGATTTAAATTTTTCAGCCAATAGGAATGCAATGGTACCCCAATATAAAAAGGGGTACCTTGCATTGAATCCTCAGTGTGCGGCGGATGATCGCATGAAGAGGACCTCCATGTCGGACCAATGGACCTCCGCCGGGATGAAGATGCCGTCCCGCGATGGATACAGATGGAGCTGCCTGGATGGATCAAGATGCTTCGCCACTGGGATGAAGATCTTTCGCCAGACTTCAGCAACTGTGAGCACAGATTTTGGGGTTAGTTTTAGGTATTTTTTTGGGGTGTTTTTTTTTTTTAGATTAGGGCTTTTTTATTTTAAAATGGCCCAAAAAGAGCTGAATACCCTTTTAAGGGCAATGCAAAAAAGCTGTTAACTTTAGAGCAATGCCCCTTGGTAGTTTATTATAGGGTTTTTTTTATAAAAAAAAAAACAAAACACAAAAAAAACAGGGTATTAGAATAGGAATCATTTTTATTATTTTGGATTTATTATTTTGGATAATTTAGTTATTTTTTGTAATGGTAGTTTTTTTGGTAATTTGTTTGTTTTTTTAGTAATGTTAGGTTTTATTAGTTTAATCTTAAGTTTTATTTTTATTTCACAGGTACTGTAAGTTTGTATTTAGTTTTAAATAGGTAGTTAATAATTGTAACTTTATTTAGGTCTATTTTAATTATTTTAAAGTTAGGGGGTGTTAGGTTTAGCGGTTAATAGCTTAATTTAGTTTGTTGCGATGTGGGGGTCGGGGTTAATAGGTTTAGTTAGTGTTGGTGATTTTTGGGAACGGCGGTTTAGGGGTTAATATGTTTAGTTAGTGTTTTGGAACGGTGGTTTAGGGATTTATAGGTTTATTTAGTGTTTCAGATAGAATAGGTTAAAATTAACACTTTATTAAACATTTATGCAAAGACAGACTAATTACTCAAATTGGATCACACTATAGAGACAGGTTATCACCAACTGTTTCTATTTTCTGGTCAATTGTGAACGATCCAACTAAAAATTAAAACCAAAACTAAAAGTAAAGGCAGTGTGCTCTGGTAAAAACCAGTGTGGTGTGTAATAGAGTCAATCAAAGTTGTGTAGTTAGGGATATGTTCCATGAAAGTAAAAAACAAACATACAACCTATGCGCTCAAAGGCGTCCTCCTACCTGCGTACTGCTGGGATTTAACCCAGTCAGCCGATTTCTGACTCAGTCCCTATATATAAACACACACAACATTCATACAGGTACTGTGCATCTATGTGAATTCACACTCTTATGCTCCTATGCATTTAAAAAGTCTCTTAAGTCAACATTGGTCTGCAGTATGCCCTTTATAATATAGGGGCTTCACTAAACAAAATTGTAAATGCTTTTAAACGCCTAGAGAACATTCAATAAGGTTCTAAGTGCATATCATCACTATACGAACTAATTCTCTATACTGTCGGCACCATTTACAATTAAAATTAAATTATACCAATGTGAACCTTTGCGCTATAATACTGAGAGACAAGTACACTGTTTTAACAGCGAATATTGCATTAAACAAGCATACTTTTCAGAGACTGCTCTCACACAACACTAAAACACCAGAGCACGCCCACCGACGCGTTTCGTGACTGTACGTGACTGTCAGGGCATAGGGCCGGCCCAGCCTCGTATTCCGTCTTAACATCAACGGTTGCCATGGTGACGGCTTGTGTATTGCGGAAGTGTTCACCGCAATAGCTTGGCGATCAAGTGATATAACTTAACCCCTTAATGACCGGACCATTTTTCAATTTTCTTACCCTTAATGACAATGGCTATTTTTACATTTCTGCAGTGTTTGTGTTTAGCTGTAATTTTCCTCTTACTCATTTACTGTACCCACACATATTATATACCGTTTTTCTCGCCATTAAATGGACTTTCTAAAGATACCATTATTTTCATCATATCTTATAATTTACTATAAAAAAATTATAAAATATGAGGAAAAAATTGAAAAAAACACACTTTTTCTAACTTTGACCCCAAAAATCTGTTACACATCTACAACCACCAAAAAACACCCATGCTAAATAGTTTCTAAATTTTGTCCTGAGTTTAGAAATACCCAATGTTTACATGTTCTTTGCTTTTTTTGCAAGTTATAGGGCAATAAATACAAGTAGCACTTTGCTATTTCCAAACCACTTTTTTTCAAAATTAGCGCTAGTTACATTGGAACACTGATATCTGTCCGGAATCTCTGAATATCCCTTGACATGTATATATTTATTTTTAGAAGACAACCCAAAGTATTGATTTATACCCATTTTGGTATATTTCATGCCACCATTTCACTGCCAAATGCGAGCAAATAAAAAAAAAATCGTTCACTTTTTCCCAAATTTTGTCACAAACTTTAGGTTTCTCACTGAAATTATTTACAAACAGTTTGTGCAATTATGGCACAAATGGTTGTAAATGCTTCTCTGGGATCCTCTTTGTTCAGAAATAGCAGACATATATGGCTTTGGCATTGCTTTTTGGTAATTAGAAGGCCACTAAATGCCGCTGTGCACCACACGTGTATTATGCCCAGCAGTGAAGGGGTTAATTAGGGAGCTTGTAGAGACCTTGAAGGGTTAATTTTAGCTTTAGTGTAGTGTAGTAGACAACCCAAAGTATTGATCTAGGCCCATTTTGGTACATTTGATGCCACCATTTCACCGCCAAATGCAAGCAAATAAAAAAAAAAAAAGTTAAAATTTTCACAATTTTAGGTTTCTCACTGAAATTATTTACAAACAGCTTGTGCAATTATGTCACAAATGGTTGTAAATGCTTCTCTGGGATCTCCTTTGTTCAGAAATAGCAGACATATATGGCTTTGGCGTTGCTTTTTGGCAATTAGGAGGCCACTAAATGCTGCTGCGCACCACACTTGTATTATGCCCAGCAGTTAAGGGGTTAATTAGGTAGCTTGTAGAGAGCTTGCAGGGTTAATTTTAGCTTTAGTGTAGAGATCAGCCTCCCACCTGACACATCCCACCCCCTGATCCCTCCCAAACAGCTCTCTTCCCTCCCCCACCCCACAATTGTCCCCGTCATCTTAAGTACTGGCAGAAAGTCTGCCAGTACTAAAATGTGTTTTTTTTTTTTTTTGTTTTTTGTTGTTTTGTTTTTTATTATTCATCTGTGATGGACCCCTGCCTTAGCCCCCAACCTCCCCGATCCCCCCCAAACAGCTCTCTAACCCTCCCAACCTACCTATTTGCCACCATCTTGGGTACTGGTAGCTGTCTGCCAGTACCCAGTTTTCCCAAAAAAAAAAAGAGGTTTTTTTTTTTTTGTTTTTTTTTCTTAAATACATAGTTTTCTGTAGTGTAGCTTCCCCCCCCCCCCCAATAACCCCACCCCCCTACCCTAGCAGATCCTAATAGCATCCGGTGTGCACAAAGCACTTGCAGGAACCGGATGCCGGGTAGCGATGGGCCGCCCATCCACCTCCCTTGAAAGCTCCCACCCACCAACGAACGGCACCATCGCTACCGGTGTAGAGAGGGCCACAGAGTGGCTCTCTCTGCATCGGATGCTTGTTAAAGGGTAATGCAGGATGCCTCAATATCGAGGCATCACTGCAATACCCTGAGAGCTGCTGGAAGCGATTGCGATCGCTTCCAGCACTCTCTTAAACAACTGACGTACCAGGTACGTCCATTGTCACTAACTGTTAGTTTTTGCAGGACGTACCTGGTACGTCAGTTGTCATTAAGGGTTAAAAGGGCCATGATACCCAAATTTTTTCTTTCATGATTTAGAAAGAGAATGCATTTTTAAACATCTTTCTAATTTACTTCTATTATCTAATTTGTTTTATTCTCTTGATATTCTTTGCTGAAAAGCATATCTAGATATGCTCAGTAGCTGCCGATTGGTTGCTGCACATAGAAGTCTCATGTGATTGGCTCACCCATGTGCATTGCTTTTTCTTTAAATAAGGATATCTAAAAAATGAAGCAAAATAAAGTAATTTGTAATGTTGTTTAAATTTGTATGTTCTATCTGAATCATGAAAGAAAGATTTTGGGTTTAGTGGTCCTTTAATGTTCCAATGTCTTATAAATGTGTAGGTTTATTCAATGTGACTTGTCCACAAATTAAGAGGAATATTATAAAGGTTATTGCAACCGGTCTTCCTACTAAGTATAGTTTTGTACACACATGTATATGTCTTATCGTATACTGACAGCATCAAGATCTTACTTGTCCGTGTAAATAGGAACAAAGTGAAGCAAACAGAGAACTCTGATTGCAACAGTGTATATTGAAAACGTTAAAACTGTTGCTCATAAAGAAAATATGTAAGGACTCTGTGGAAGCAAGTAAGATCTTGACGCTGTCAGTATATGATAAGACATATGCATGTGTGTACAAAACTATACTTAGTAGGAAGACCGGTTGCAATAACCTTTATAATATTCCTCTTAATTTGTGGACAAGTCACATTGAATAAACCTACACATTTATAAGACATTGGAACATTAAGTTATATCACTTGATCGCCAAGCTATTGCGGTGAACACTTCCGCAATACACAAGCCATCACCATGGCAACCGTTGATGTTAAAAGACTGAAAGGCTGGGCCGGCCCTATGCCCTGACAAAGTCACGTACAGTGACGAAACACGTCGGTGGGCGTGCTCTAGTGTTGTGTGAGAGCAGTCTCTGAAACTTATGCTTGTTTAATGCAATATTCACTGTTAAAACAGTGTACTTGTCTCTCAGTATTATAGCGCAAAGGTTCACAGCGGTATAATTTAATTTTAATTGTAAATGGTGCCGACAGTATAGAGAATTAGTTCGTATAGTAATGATATGCACTTAGTACGCAGGTAGGAGGACGCCTTTGAGCGCATAGCCTGTATGTTTGTTTTTGACTTTCACGGAACATATCCCTAACTACACAACTCTGACTATTACACACCACACTGGTTTTTACCAGAGCACACTGCCCTTACTTTTAGTTTTGGTTTTAATTTTTAGTTGGATCGTTCACAATTGACCAGAATATAGAAACAGTTGGTGATAACCTGTCTCTATAGTGTGATCCAATTTGAGTAATTAGTCTGTCTTTGCATAAATGTTTAATAAAGTGTTCATTTTAACCTATTCTATCTAATTATTATAGTGCCTAATTCAGCACTTGGCTTAAATGTCACAAATCCTTTGAATTTTCCCTAACCTACCATACTTATTTAGTGTTTCAGTTAGTGTCGGCGATGTCTGGGAACAGCGGTTTAGGGGTTAACAGCTTTATTTAGTGATTTAGTTGGTGCTGGCGATGTCGGGGAACGGCGGTTTAGTGGTTAATAGCTTTATTTAGTTAGTGTCTGGGAACTGCGGTTTAGATTACAACAATGACAGATTCTGAATATGAATAATGGATCCTAAAATTCAGAATTTATCATTTAGTTATGATGCCGATTCGGAAATTCTGATTCATTCAAATTTCTGAATTGTCCACAATTCAGCCAAAAACGGAATTCGGCCGAAACAAAATGCACACGTCTATTCCCCACCTCTTAAGTTTTTAAACTGAGGTACAAATTAGGTGGGCTGGGTATTTATAGACTTTTAAGGTTTGGGAAACTTTGCCTCCTCCTGGTAGGGATGTATATACCATACGAAACACCTATATGAAAGAAAGAAACATTGTAAACAATGCATTGATAATTGCTCTTTATGTAGTTAACAAGATGTTTGTTCAATCGATGCTACAGTTCCTTTGCTATTTTCTACCCTTTGTGTGACAAAAGAAGCTCTCAACTAAATATTTATTATTTCTAGGCTTGTCAATGTTTTAAATTGGTAAGTGAATTTACCCGCTATTCCTCCATAGTCACCAAGCAGTCACTGGCTAAGCTTATAAAAATAGATTACTCTTATTGCTTGCGTAATCAACACAGAGTTTGTTTTTAAAATAAACCTCTAAAATAGTTCTATTACAGTGGTGTGCCATAGATGGGCATTTTCCTTATGATCACTAACCCAGATTGGCCAGGAGATGCACATACTCTGCGACAGCGTTTGCTATATTGACATTCAAAAGGGGCAGGTAGTTGCTCCCCAATGTTTAAGATTAAGTGGCAACCACTTGCCCGTTTAGATGCTCTCAAGCATTGTTAAGATGTCCCTCTGTTGGGGACCAGTTAATTGTTGACTGTTTAATGTTTTGTTGTTTATCCCTTGCTCTTCTCTCTCCCTTTCTCAGCGGTCCCTCCGGGATAAAGACTCACAAGGTGCAATACATCACATCAGCTCAGAGGTTCTGGGGCAAGACGATTCACTTTACAGGTTGCATGCTTGCATACACTCTCACATAATAGCACAGACCAATACATATGCCTATGAATACTAGGATTAGATTAGTGTCCCATAATGTTCGTGGTCTAAATACTGATATCAAGCGCAGATTAGCAATGAATCAGTACAGGACCTTGAACGCTAACCTGGTGTTTCTACAGGAAACCCATTTCCTTAAAGATAGATTACCAAAGTACTGAACCAAACAATTCACTACACACTATCATGCCACTGCACCCAATAAGACCCGCGGGGTGTCTATCTTAATTCACTCAACCAGTAGGTTTCTTTCATAATAGCACATTGGCTGACCCTGAGGGTAGATACTTGATAGTGAGGGGACGCATTCAAGACACTGAGGTAACCCTGTGTAATGTTTATGCCCCCAATGACAATCAGCATGCATTCTTTGCCCACATTGTGACCAGTCTGTCATGAGGTGGGCAAACTAAAATTATATTAGCAGGGGATTTTAATATAACCATGGCTCCAATCCAACCCTCCCACAGCAAAAAGCTGACTCCTAAACATCAGAGACATAATCGCATTGTCAAGGCAATACAAGAATCACTCGCGCCACACACTCTTAGGGACACATGGAACACATTGTATGGTTCAACCACAGATACCACCTTCTATTCAGCCACGCATAACACGTATATCAGACTTGACTATATCTATCTGAGACAGATATTGCAGCACATGCTACGAAGTTCGAGTATACACGCTTGTGTGTGGTCGGACCACTCTATTATCTCAGTTGACCTGGAGGGACTAAGGGATATCAACAGAAGTAGGACGTGGACATATGATAACACCCTGTTAAGATGAGACCAAGACCATAATGACATATTACGCTCCATGACAGAATTCTGGACTATTAATACTGACTCAACCACAAACCCAATATACTCATGGGCTGCTCATAAGGCAGTGGTTAGGGGATTATTGATTCAACTCAAAGCTAAAATTAATATGAAATATAGAACCCACACAGAGCAACTCCACAAAGAGATTGAAATCATAGAGAGACAACACAAGCTGACTAAAAATCCAGGGATGCTGCGAGCCCTCCAAGACAAAAAACACTCCTTAGCACATTATTAAACTCACAAGCAATAAGAGCAGTGCAGCATCTTAAATCACATTACTTTATCTAAGCGAACAAGCCAGACAGATTTATGGTGCATAAGATTAGGGAAAGATGCGGAGAGTCGGCTATATCCTCGATAGAGACGGAGAGGGGAGACTTGACCTCCCATCCCCAGGAAATAGTGGACACTTTTGCAAACTTCTATGGCAAGCTTTACGACGGGAAAAAGGTGACCCACAACATAGAAACAATGACTCAAACGGGGACATTTTTGGGTGACTGCAAACTGACTTCGCTCACGGCAGAACAAAAAAGTGCCCCTAACGCTCCGATATCTCCAGAGGAGATTTTAAGAGCTATTAAAGACTTGAAACCGGGGAAGGCGGCTGGCCCAGACAGTTTTCCAGGGGAGTATTATAAACTTTTCAAAAGCACACTTGTTCCTCACCTGACTAAATTCTGTAACTTCATCCTGGAAGGCAATCCCATCCCCTAGGAGTTATTAGATGCAAAGATAGTGGTAATCCCCAAACCAGATAAGGACCATAAAAAATGCCAGAATTACCGCCCTATTTCTTTAATCAACCAGGACCTTAAGATTTTTACTAAAGTCTTGGCCGGCCACCTTAAACCAATCATGCCACACTTGGTTCACACTGATCAAGTGGGGTTTATACAGAATAGGGAAGCCCCGGATAATATAAGACGAGTAATTAACTTGATCCACCATTTAGAAAGCACACGGACGCCTTCTCTGGTCCTATCGCTGGACGCAGAGAAGGCGTTTGATAGAATAGACTGGAAATATATGCTTACGGTCATCAGGGAGATGGGCTTTGATGACACTTTTATGACTGCTTTACAGGCAATATACTCAAATCCGCGGGCCCAGGTTACTTCGGGGGGGGAATATAAGTCCAGTCTCTTTCCCATACTAAATAGGACAAGACAGGGGTGTCCTCTATCGCCCTTACTATTCGCCCTCTGTATTGAACCGCTGGCGGCCAAAATTCGAGCTCATCCAGACATATCAGGAATTCGGGTAGCCCAAACTGACTACAAAATATCTTTATTTGTGGACGACATACTACTCACCATTACTAAACCGCTTATATCACTCCCTAATTTGTATAAGACATTGACCGATTTTTCAAGCATATCGGGATATAAAATAAATATGGAAAAAAGCGAACTCCTGCCGGTGGCCTTCCCCTTACATACACGAAAAATAATTGAACTTAACTTTGAGTTTCGATGGGTTGCCAAAACACTTAGATACTTGGGCATTAATCTCCCACTTCAGATGCAACTTTTATATAAGTATAACTACAACCCTTCTCCTTAATCAGTTCAAAAAAGACCTTTTGAAGAGGCGATTGTGCGGTTTCTCTTTGATGGGGAGAGTAGCGTTAGTTAAAATGAACATGCTACCGCAAATTTTGTATCTTTTTAAAGCCCTCCCCTTTAAACTGGTCAAATCAGATATTATTAAAATACAGGCTGACATATTAGCTTTTATAAGGGGACCGAAATCGGCTAGAATAGCGAAACAAGTGATCTGCAGAAGCAGAGCTGCGGGGGGAGTGGGTGCTCTGGATCTTCTGAAATATTACAGGGCTGCTAGACTAGCCCAAGACTCCTGTTTCATGAGGAGATTGGAGGAAGCTACCTGGGTGTTTTTGGAGATGGGAGGATGGGAAGAAAGAGACTCAGTCTTATGGGACACGCATCCTATTCACTCAGTTAAGATACATGCTAATGCATACACTTCAGACCTGACTACAAAGATATGGATAGAGACACTTAAGAGAGCAGACTTGTTTCCTAAATATTCTTTACTGACCTCAATTAGATGTTTTCTAACGGGCGACTCTCGCATGCTGGTTGCCAAATGGGAAGACAAGGGACTCTACAGGTTGGCGGACGTAGTGAAGGGGGGACAGTTGTTTCCTTTTATACAGCTGCAGTCAAAACTTGCACCCATAAAACTTAATTGGTACCTTTATCTCCAATTGCGCTCCTCTCTGCATACCTTCCTTAAGGAATAAAATATGGGCAACCAACGGTGTTAGAGACATGTGGCGCAAGCTTGACAAGGACCAAACACAATATTTCAAGAATATACATAACGTTGCAGAAACCTCCAAACAGAACCAAATCCTTGGTAATCAGGGCATGGGAGAAAGACCTGAATATACTTAAAAGGAGTACAGGAGTGGGAGGAAATGATCCAGGAAGCTGATAAGGGTTTAATTAGCATGGATCTAAAAGAAAACATCACAAAGACTATATTTAGATGGTATCTTACCCCAATGAGGACAGCTCATATGTATTCAAACGGCAGTAACTTATGTTATAGAGGGTGCGGTGAACTAGGGTCATACAAACATATGTCGTGGGACTGTAGGGAGATACAGAGGACTTGGCAGAAACTCTCCACTCTTATTAGTCAGCTACTAGAGGAGGAGGTTACCCTTACTATTCAACAGGCGTTACTACATGAACACATAGATAAATTCCATAAATATATTAACACGTTTATTAGAATTCTGTATACAGTGACAAGGGTCTGCATTGTGATGTATTGGAAGATAAGCTCCCCTCCATGGTCAGAAATACACAATAAAATTTGTTACACTTATACCATGTATGAATCTGCGGCGGACACTTTAAACACTAGGGCTTCATTTCTGAAAATATGGTACTATTGGATTAGTAATTCGACACCCTCCAGAAGGGAACATGTAACCCAATCTGATTCTTGAGCACCGAGTCTGAACATCTCCTGTAGGCTTTGGAGGGCCGCTGGGAGTGGGAAAGCTGTCTGCCCCCCCCTTTCCCCCTCCTTCCCCCCCTGGCTCTTTCTAGAGCCATGTTTATCTGATCGTTATTAGAGATAAGAACCTTTCAGCATACTCTATATTTATTGCTTTATTATGGTTTATGAGGTTCACAAAGAGACAAATATTTAACAACTTTTCTAGAGCAGATTCCAATACAGATAGCCGATTTGTAGAATTTGATAATTGATTTATTTTGCAGGATCCTCTACATTCAAGAATGTGTCCCCTGGAAATATGAAGTGTATTAAGATATATGGGAGGAACTGGGGGGCATAACATTTAGATATGTTGGAACTGTTATATGTTAATATTATACAGCTTGTTCCTAAATTCTTTCTGCTTTGTACACGATCAAGAAATATTATAATAATAAAAAAAAAAAAAAAAGATTTAAACATAAAATAGTTCTATTAACAAAATGTAAATTGACAATTAAATTTTCTTAGCATAAGCATAAAAACAACAGGAAACATATTTATGAAATGTCAGAGCAGCCATCCAAGGATGGAGAAGACATTTGTCCAGACGACTTGTTCTTATATAGGTTTCTAAAAAAGGGACATTAATAAACTACTTTTTTCTTTGCATAAATGTTTTGTAGATTATCCATTTATATAGCCTATACAGTTGTTTTTTTTGTTTTGTTTTTTTTTAAGTACAGTTTTGCTTATTTTTATCCAAGCCTCCAAGTTTTAGGAGAATACCGATGTATACCTACTTGAGCTTGCTCCTGTTTGTGTAAAGAGTTTTTATATGCAGAGGAAAGGGGGGGTCTACTATTTCCCACTTGCAGTGGGTGTTATAAACTCACACTTTAGCTCTTATAAAAAAAGGTAGCTAGAAGTAAGTTTTTAAACTGTGTTATACTGGATTTTTAGATTAGTATCTGTGCATATTAGTCTTTATAGTAGTGTCCATTACATGCAGTTATGAAAATTTGTATATACTGTTCCTTTAATTAATAAAAATGTGTGTGTGTCGTGTGTGTGTGTCCTGTGTGTGTCGTGTGTGTGAGCCTCTTCCTTTGTTTTCCTACAGACTTTAGTGGAAAAGGAGACTGCCTTAATATTGGCATGCGTATGGGGTATCCATTGCCTCTGTGGGTGCTGTGCTGTGGGTTCCCTGAGAAGTCATTTTAATGAATGGAGGCACTGTACGTTAGAGGGGCATTATACCGTAAAATGTTTCCAATTATTTCTTATACCAGCAGCAAAGTATAAAAACATATGAGAAATTGCTTCTTTATGTTTAATTTTGTATATGAAATAGATGGTTTTGTTCTTTGACACCATAAAACATCTACACACAAATGCTTATCTCTGTATACCAAACAGATACACTGCCCCCTTATCTCAGTTCTTTTGCATTCAAACCAGTCCTGACTAATAAATAACTGCACTGGAGTGAGCACAATGTTATCTATATGGCACACAACAAGCGCTGTCTAACTGAAAAACTGTCAAAATCCACTGAGATAAGAGGCGGCCTTCAAAGGCTTAGAAATCAGTTTGAGCCTACCTACCTAGATTTAGCTTTCAACAAAGAATACCAAAGAACAAAGCAAACTTGATAAAAGTAAATTGGAAAGTTGTTTAAAATTGCATGCCCGAGCTGAACCATTTAATTTTGACTTAACTGTCCTTTTATGTATAGAAATTTTCAGTATAGCTAGGGATACTACAGGCAAATTCAGCTACTTCAATTGCTGATATAAAATGAGCTATTTGTAAATTTGATATACTCCAGCAAGTAAAATGAATTATGGGGAACATAATCCCTGTGAATTTGCAGCACACACATTTTATTTTTTTCACATTCATGTTTTTATCTATAATTTTATATCTAACTTTTAATTCTGTAGAATAATCTGTTTATATATCTAGATACAATGTATACAGAAAAGATTTGTTTTTTAACATTGTTTATCCCCCATAAAAAATAGAAATCTGGCAAGTCCTACAAAAAACATAATTTATGTAAGAACTTACCTGATAAATTCATTTCTTTCATATTAGCAAGAGTCCATGAGCTAGTGACGTATGGGATATACATTCCTACCAGGAGGGGCAAAGTTTCCCAAACCTTAAAATGCCTATAAAAACACAACCCTCACCACACCCACAATTCAGTTTAACGAATAGCCAAGAAGTGGGGTGATAAGAAAGGAGCGAAAGCATCAAAAATAAGGAATTGGAATAATTGTGCTTTATACAAAAAAATCATAACCACCACAAAAAGGGTGGGCCTCATGGACTCTTGCTAATATGAAAGAAATGAATTCATCAGGTAAGTTCTTACATAAATTATGTTTTCTTTCATCTAATTAGCAAGAGTCCATGAGTTAGTGACGTATGGGATAGCAGATACCAAAGATGTGAACTTCCACGCAAGAGTCACTAGAGAGGGAGGGATAAAATAAAGACAGCCAATTCCGCTGAAAAAGTAATCCACAACCCAAATCAAAAAGTTTTAATCTTATAATGAAAAAAACTGAAATTATAAGCAGAAGAATCAGACTGAAACAGCTGCCTGAAGTACTTTTCTACCAAAAACTGCTTCAAAAAAAAACATCAAAATGGTAGAATTTAGTAAAGGTATGCAAAGAAGACCAAGTTGCTGCTTTGCAAATCTGATCAACAGAAGCTTCATTCCTAAAAGCCCAGGAAGTAGAAACTGACCTAGTAGAATGAGCCGCAATCCTTTGAGGCGGGGATTTACCCGACTCCACATAAGCATGATGAATCAAAGACTTTAACCAAGACGCCAAAGAAATGGCAGAAGCCTTCTGACCTTTCCTAGAACCAGAAAAGATAACAAATAGACTAGAAGTCTTTCTGAAATCTTTAGTAGCTTCAACATAATATTTCAAAGCTCTTACTACATCCAAAGAATGTAAAGATCTCTCCAGAGAATTCTTAGGATTAGGACACAATGAAGGGATAACAATTTCTCTACTAATGTTGTTAGAATTCACAACTTTAGGTAAAAAATTAAATGAAGTCCGCAACACCGCCTTATCCTGATGAAAAATCAGAAAAGGAGATTCACAAGAAAGAGCAGATAACTCAGAAAACTCTTCTAGCAGAAGAGATGGCCAAAAGGAACAAAACTTTCCAGGAAAGTAATTTAATATCCAGAGAATGCATAGGTTCAAACGGAGGAGCCTGTAAAGCCCTCAGAACCAAATTAAGACTTCAAGGAGGAGAGATTGACTTAATGACAGGCTTGATACGAACCAAAGCCTGTACAAAAAAATGAATATCAGGATGATTAGCAATCTTTCTGTGAAAAAGAACCGAAAGAGCAGAGATTTGTCCTTTCAATGAACTTGCAGACAAACCCTTATCCAAACCATCTGGAAGAAATTGTAAAATTCTAGGAATTCTAAAAGAATGCCAAGAGAATTTATGTGAAGAACACCAAGAAATGTAAGTTTTCCAGACTCTGTAATAGATCTTTCTAGACACAGATTTACGAGCCTGTAACATAGTATTAATCACTGAGTCAGAGAAACCTCTATGACTAAGTATTAAGCGTTCAATCTCCATACCTTCAAATTTAATGATTTGAGATCCTGATGGAAAAATGGCCTTGAGACAGAAGGTCTGGCCTTAACGGAAGTGTCCAAGGATGGCAACTTGCCATCCGAACGAGATCCGCATACCAAAACCTGTGTGGACATGCTGGAGCCACCAGCAGTACAAACGAACGCTCCATTAGGATTTTGGAAATCACTCTTGGAAGAAGAAGAACTAGAGGTGGAAAGATATAAGCAGGTTGATAATTCCAAGGAAGTGACAACGCGTCCACTGCTTTCGCCTGAGGATCCCTGGATCTGGACAGATACCTGGGAAGTTTCTTGTTTAGATGAGAGGCCATCAGATCTATTTCTGGAAGTCCCCAGATTTGAACGATCTGAAGAAATACCTCTGGGTGAAGAGACCATTCGACTGAGATAATCCGCTTCCCAATTGACTATACCTGGGATGTGAACTGCAGAAATTAGACAGGAGCTGGATTCAGCCCATACAAGTATCCGAGATACTTCTTTCATAGCCTGTGGACTGTGAGTCCCCCCTTAATGATTGACATATGCCACGGTTGTGACATTGTCTGTCTGAAAACAAATAAACGATTCTCTCTTCAGAAGAGGCCAGAACTGAAGAGCTCTGAAAATTGCACAGAGTTCCAAAATGTTGATTGGTAATCTCGCCTCCTGAGATTCTCAACCCCCCTGCGCTGTCAGAGATCCCCATACAGCTCCCCAACCTGAAAGACTCGCATCTGTTGAGATCACAGTCCAGGTTGGACGAACAAAAGAGGCCCCTTGAACTAAACGATGGTGATCCAACCACCAAGTCAGAGAAGATTGAACATTGGGATTTAAGGATATTAATTGTGATATCTTTGTATAATCCCTGCACCATTGGTTCAGCATACAAAGCTGGAGAGGTCTCATGTGAAAACGAGCAAAAGGGATTGCGTCCGATGCAGCAGTCATGAGACCTAAAATTTCCATGCACAAAGCTACCGAAGGAAAAGATTGAGACTGAAGGTTTCGACAAGCTGAAACCAATTTCAGACATCTCTTTAGTGTTAGAGACAAAGTCATGGACACTGAATCTATTTGGAAACCCAAAAAGGTTACCCTTGTCTGAGGAATCAAGGAACTCTTTGGTAAATTGATCCTCCAACCATGTCTTTGAAGAAACAACACAAGTTGATTTGTGCGAGATTCTGCAGAATGTAAAGACTGAGCAAGTACCAAGATATCGTCCAAATAAGGAAATACCACAATACCCTGCTCCCTGATTACAGAAAGAAGGGCACCGAGAACCTTCGAAAAGATCCTTGGAGCTGTTGCTAGGCCAAGGAAGAGAAACAAACTGGTAATGCTTGCCTAGAAAAGAGAATCTCAGGAACCGATAATGGTCCGGATGAATTGGAATATAAAGATATGCATCCTGTAAGTCTATTGTGGACATATAATGCCTTTGCTGATCAAAAGTCAGAATAGTCCTTATAGTCACCATCTTGAATGTTGGTATCTTTACATAACGATTCAATATTTTTAGATCCAGAACTGGTCTGAAAGAATTCTCTTTCTTTGGAACAATGAACAGATTTGAATAAAATCCCAGGCCCTGTTCCAGAACTGGAACTGGAACTGGCACAATTACCCCAGCTGACTCCAGATCTGAAACACTTTTCAGAAACGCTTGAGCCTTTACTGGGTTTACTGGAATACGTGAAAGAAAGAATCTTCTCACAGGCGGTCTTACCTTGAAACTTATTCTGTACCCTTGTGAAACAATGTTCTGAATCCAAAGACTTTGAATCAGATTGATCCAAACATCTTTGAAAAATCGTAACCTGCCCCCTACCAGCTGTGCTGGAATGAGGGCCGCACCTTCATGCGGATTTGGGAGCTGGTTTTGACTTTCTAAAAGGCTTGGATTTATTCCAGACTGGAGAAGGTTTCCAAACGGAAACTGTTCCTTTAGAGGAAGGGTCAGGCTTTTGTTCCTTATTCTGACGAAAGGAACGAAAACGATTAGCAGCCCTATATTTACCTTTATATTTTTTATCCTGAGGTAAAAAGGCTCCCTTCCCCCAAGTAACAGTTGAAATTATTGAGTCTAACTGAGAACCAAATAATTTATTACCTTGGAAAGAAAGAGAAAGCAAAGTTGACTTAGAAGTCATATCTGCATTCCAAGACTTAAGCCATAAAACTCTTCTGGCTAAAATAGCTAAAGACATATACCTGACATCAATTCTAATGATATCGAAAATGGCATCACAAATAAAGTGATTAGCATGCTGAAGGAGTTTAACAATGCTATAAGCATTATGGTCTGACACTTGTTACGCTAAAGCCTCCAACCAGAAAGTTGAAGCTGCAGCAACATCAGCCAAAGAAATAGCAGGTCTAAGAAGATTACCTTAACATAAATAAGCCTTCCTTAGAAAGGATTCAAGCTTCCTATCTAAAGGATCTTTAAACGAAGTACTATCTGCCGTAGGAATAGTAGTACGTTTAGCAAGAGTAGAGATGGCCCCATCAACTTTGGGGATTTTCTCCCAAAACTCTAACCTATCAGATGGCAAAGGGTACAATTTCTTAAACCTTGGAGAAGGAGAAAATTAAGTACCCAGACTATTCCATTCCCTAGAAATTACTTCTGAAATAGCACCAGGAACTTGAAAAACTTCTGGAATTACTACATGAGGTTTAAAAACTGAATTTAAAGGCTTATTAGTTGTAATATCAAGAGGACTAGACTCCTCCATATCTAATGCAATCAACACTTATTTAAGTAAAGAACGAATAAACTCCATCTTAAACAAATATGAAGATTTATCAGTGTCACTATCTGAGGTAGAATCTTCTGAACCAGATAGATCCTCATCAGAAATAGATAAGTCAGAATGATGGTGGTCATTTAAAAATTCATCCGAAATATGTGACGTTTTAAGAGACCTCTTACGTTTACTAGAAGGAGGAATAACAGACAGAGCCTTCTGAATAGAATTAGAAACAAATTCTTTAACATTAACAGGAACATCCTGAACATTAGATGTTGAAGGAATAACAACAGGTAATGGATTATTACTAATGGAAATGCTATCTGCGTTTGATAGCTTATCATGACAACTAACACAAACTACAGCCGGAGGAACAGTTACCAAAAGTTTACAACAAATGCACTTAGCTTTGGTAGAACCGACATCAGGCAGCGCTTTTCCAGAAGTAGATTCTGATCCAGGGTCAGGTAGTGACATCTTGCAATATGTAAAAGAAAAAACAACATATAAAGCAAAATTATCAAATTCCTTAAATGGCAGTTTCAAGAATGGGAAAAAATGCAAAATGAAACAAGCCTCTAGAAAACCAGAAGCAACTAAAAAGTGAGACTGAAATAATGTGAAAAAAACTGACGCCAAGTATGACGCCCACATTTTTGGCGCCAAGTATAACGCCCACATATTTTGGCACCAAGAATGACGCCCATATTTTTTGGCACCAAAAAACGTCCGCAATACACATACGTCAAAAAATGATGCAATTACGTGAAAACTTCCGGGCGCAAACTATGACGCCGGAAATGACTACATTTTTGCACCAAAAAAGTCTCGCGCCAAAAAATGATGCAATAAATAGAAGCATTTTCTGCACCCGCGAGCCTAACAGCCCGCAATTTTTGAAAAAAAGTCAATTGAAAATTTAAGGTAAGAAAAATAAAATGTATATGCATTTTCCCAAAAAAATGAAACTGACAGTCTGAATGAAGGAATACTGATTATCCTGAATCATGGCAAATATAAAGTTTAAACACATATATTTAGAACTTTACATTATAAAGTGCCCAACCATAGCTTTGAGTGTCATAAATAGAAATAAGACTTACTTACCCTAAGACACTCATCTACATATAGTAGATAGCCAAACCAGTACTCAAACGAGAATCAGTAGAGGTAATGGTATATAAGAGTATATCGTCGATCTGAAAAGGGAGGTTGGAAAAGAAATCTCTACGACCGATAACAGAGAACCTATGAAATAGATCCCCTAGAGGAAGACCATGGTATTCAAATAGGCAATACTCTCTTCACATCCCTCTGACATTCACTGCACTCTGAGAGGAAAACCGGGCTTCAGCCTGCTGCGAAGCGCATATCAACGTAGAAATCTAGCACAAACTTACTTCACCACCTCCATGGGAGGCAAAGTTTGTAAAACTGAATTGTGGGTGTGGTGAGGGGTGTATTTATTGGCATTTTAAGGTTTGGGAAACGTTGCCCCTCATGGTAGGATTTTATATCCCATACGTCACTAGCTCATGGACTCTTGCTAATTACATGAAAGAAATTAAAATCAGACATAGTAAGAATAGCTGATAAAACCAATCTGCTAGAACATAATAAGTAGTGTTATTTCACTTATCTTCCTAGTGCTGCTGAAAATAAAACCAGCTGATGCCAAGGGGAATTACTGACTGTGTGTGTGTATATATATATATATATATATATATATATATATATATATATATATATATATATATATATATATATATATATATATATATATATATATATATATATATATATATATATATATATATATATACACACACACATACATACACATACATATATACACACAATTTAGCAGATTTGTTTTTAATATTTTATTATTATAATAATAATAATAATATATTTTTTAAAACACACACACACACACTTTACCTTTTGTTTGAGTGAGTTCAGTTTTTCTTCTCTAAGGTGATCTCGCAACATCTCCTTATGTAACTTATCTTGTTCTATCGCAAACTCTCCAAGTGTGTATTGGCGTATACTGTTGTGACGGCTAGACATACCCAGCGTACTTCCTCCTTGACTAGGCACACTTGTGAATCCTTGTCTTCTTGTGAAATAATAAACTGTGACGCAGTTGAAACGGACATTCTTAGCTCTCAGGCGTTTCTCTCGCTTTAGGATTGAAGATGCTGAAAAATAGTAAAAAAAATTGTCTAATTTTATTAGAATTACAAAAATGTAGTGTTAATAGTTGGGCTATTTTAGGAAGGATTTTAGTTTAACTGCTACTAAATGAGAAAAATTGTTCAGTAGATTAAAAGTCTTTTTTTTTTATTTATTTTTTTTAAACAATATCTACAAATTACAGCAGCACTTTTTTCCCCCCAAAGAAATCCCAAGGAAGAAAAATGACAACTTTTTGGGCTTACTTTACATAATTAAAGGGTCATGAAACCCAAATTCCTTTCATATTTCAGATAGAGTATGTGATTTTAAATATATTATAAATCTATTATCTCATATTTTTTGTTTTCTTGATATCCTTTGTTGAAAAGGATACCTTGGTAGACTTAGGAGTTTCTGATTGGTGGCTGCAGATATATGCCTCATGTTATTGGCTCACCAATGTATTCAGCTAGCTCCCAGTAGTGCTTTGTTGCTTCTTTAACAAAAGGATACCAAGAGAGTGAAGCAAATTTGATAATAGAAGTAAATTAGAAAGTTGTTTAAAATTGTATTCTGTATCTGAATGACGAAATAAATTTTTTGGATATCATGTAAGCCTTAAAACACTTGTCATTTTGCTTTCCTGTGGGCTGAACAAAGGATTTCTTTGGAAAACAATAATAATAATAAATCCAGTGTTGCTGTAATTTGTGGTTATTGTGAATTTTGGAGCTATATGCAGCAGTTCTAGCAGCTTGCATGTCTGAAGAATACAGGTACTGGTATAAACTTGTATTTAGTCCGTTTTTGTTTTTTGTTTTTAAATCCACCATACTGTTTTTCTTTATTTAGGATTCAACACCTGTCTAAGTGGGTTATAGATTGTTTGAAGTAATTGCTCTTTATTGGTAGTGTTAATACATTCTTGAGAAAGTAAGAATTAGGTTATATAATTGTTTAGTGTAACACAAAAAAAATAAAAATAAATATATATATATATATATATATATATATATATATATATTTATTATATATTATATATGTCTATATATCTATTAAAAAACAACAACAACTATGCTTACCTTATAAATTAATTTCTTTCATGGATGGTGAGAGTCCACAAGCTATCACGTGGGAAAATTTGCCTCCACACCCCAACACACCATAGCTTTAAATCCCTCCCGCTTACCATGATCCTCAGTCATACATATAGCCAAGTAGATGAGGAAATAAAAAAAGTAGTTAAGAAAGTGAGGCAAAGAAGGGCAAAACAAGCTGCTACCTAAACAAAAAATAAAGGGCCGAACTTGTGGACTCTCACCAAAAATGAAAGAAATTAATCAATCATCTGGTAAGCATACATTTTGTTTTCTTTTATCAGATGGTGAGAGTGGTGCTCTGACAAAATGCAGAAAGACATTTGGCAGAAGGACATTTGGCAGACGGACATTTGGCCGACAGACAATTGGCTGACAGACAGAAAGCTAAAGAATGTTCCGATTTCGGCCGAGGGCAGATACGTTCCAGAGTGCTCTGTTCTAATCAGAGCCTCGGGCGCCGCAACTGCCTCTGGGAACCTTACCATGGGTCCCAGGCCACACGTTTTGTAATTCTCTGTCTGGGAAACTATCTATCAAATCTATTTATCTATCAAATCTATCTATCGTATCTATTGCATCTATTGCATCTATTGATCTATCTATCTATCTATCTATCTATCTCTTGGCCGGACTGTTATGTGACAGCCACTTGTGTTTCGGCCAAGTGTCCGTCGGCCAAAAGTCCGGCCACGGGTGAGAGTCCACAAGCCATTACATGTAGGAATCAATACCCAAGCTGTTGAGTCCAAAAGACCACTGTGAATAGTTGGGGGTACAACAAACAGTGAAGGTAGGACATTACTATTCATGCACTATGGCCCACAGAAGTTTCCTGCCAAAGGCAATCTCAGAAGAAGCAAACACATCAAAGTGATACAACTTAAAGAGAAAAGAAGAAAGTCAAATCCTTGTGGCTTCAACATAATATTTAAGAGCTCTTATAACACTTAAGTTGTGAAGTAGAAACTCCTTAGAAATTCTTAGGAGATGGAAAAAAGAAAGAACCACATTTCCTGATTGATAGTATCTCTGGATACCACCTTAGGAAGAAAAGAATAGCTAGTGGGAAGAACAGCCTTATCCTGAAAAAAAAAAAAAATCAATCGGGACGTGCGCAACACAAACCGGGAGAGTTCAGAGACTCTCTAGCCGAAGAAATAGCTGCAAGAAAATGTAACTTTCAAGATAAAAGCTAAAGGTCCAAACCATGCGTTGGCTCAAAAGGAGTTTGAAGAACCATCAACAACCTATTCACTGCATTCTAGTGCTCTCTCCTCTCCTGTAACTCTTTTGGTACGTGAATAGTATCCCTGCTCATCTGCAACCTATTCACTGCATTCTAGTGCTCTCTCCTCTCCTGTAACTCTTGGTACGTGAATAGTATCCTGCTCATCTGCAACCTATTCACTGCATTCTAGTGCCCTCTCGGTATGTGAATATATATATATATGAGCAAATGATTTTAGGTTTTAATTAAGTCCTGAATTTATTGTAATGTTATCCCAATGTCTTACTTCTAATGTTTTGTTAATTGTCTAATCCTTATCAATACCTGCTATTATTCTTAAAATTTATAGCTGCTATATGCCATAGCTCCCACCTCCTCAAAATGTTACTGTCTTGTTTATCTTTACTTATATCACTTTGACCTGACCAGAATCTAACTTTCAATTGGCTTTTTAAATTGTCTTTTGACTTAGCAATTAAGTAATTTAGTGGATTAGATTTAGTGACTGCCCTACCTATGGGGCCTATTTATCATGATGTGAGCGGACATGATCCGATATTGCAGATCATGTCCGCTGCACATCGATAAATGCGGACAGCATATGCTCTCTGCATTTATCATTGCACCAGCAGTTCTGGTGAAACAGCCAATCGGCCGCTAGCAGGGGGTATCAATCAACCCAATCGTATTGGATCGGGTTGATTTCCGAGGATGTCTGTCTGCCACCTCAGAGCGCCTCATAACTTACGTTTCGGAGCTTGATAATTTGGCCCCTATATATTTAACACTAGCTTGAGCTGTGCATTGCACTGGGGGTGCATTGCCTGGGCAGTATGCATTGTTACAATAACATATGTTCCCATTTCTAAAGTGAACATTTTATAAGTGAGGCATAAGATAAGAAATATACAAGAATTGGACAAGGGGCAAGACATAAGGCAAGTACTCTTATAATATTGTGTTCTATGTATCTCATTGTTTCCTTATGCAAGTGCTGCTATAATACTGTCTTGTGTGTATAATTGGTTCACACTTTTGTAAAAAAATGTTCAATATCTTTATATTCCTTTTTGCTACTTCTTGTCTCTATAACAAACTACTTTATTCAATTACTCCTTCACCCTCACCACCTACACTGTTCATTAGCCCATCTCTCTTAAACTCACCTTACTTTTGTACTCATGAACTTTATCTATTCCTAAACACTCTCTCTCCCCCCTGCACCTCGCCTCAAAAACAGTTTAATTGCTGCAAATCTGTATCTCATGTCACTCTCCCTCTTATTTATACTAGCTGCTGGTGACATCTCCCCTAATCCTAGCCCCCAACAACTTCCTAGCCATGCACATCCATGTGTACCATTCCATAGACTCAGAAAACAAAACTCTGGTAACCTTACTTAAAGTCCTTTTGCATCTAAAGCCACTACCCCTTTACTTGTGCACTCTGGAACTCTCGCTCCGTTTGCAACAAGCTCACTTCTATACATGACCTCTATCTCCCACTCCCTCAACCTTCTGGCTCTAACGGAAACCTGTCTCTCTCTCCTAGTCACAGCATCCACTGCTGCTCTGTCACAGGGGGGTCTCCACTTCAGCCACACTCCTAGGTGAGTTAATAGAGAAGGAGGTGGTGTAAGTATTTTACTTTCCTCTCATTGCACCTTACAACAAATACATCCCATCTCTTCCCTCGCATTTTTCCTCATTCGAAACCCACATGATTCGCTTATTCTCTCCCCTCTCTATACGCGTTGTAGTCATATACCAACCCCTTGGCTCCTCAACTCAATTTCTAGATCACTTGGCTGTCTGGCTACCTTATTTCCTTTCCTCAGGCAACGCTGCCCTCATTCTTGGCGATTTCAACATCCCTCTTGACAATGCTGCTGCTTCTTCTTCAAAACAACTTCTGCAACTCACTTCCTCTTTTGGTTTGTCACAAAGGACTGACTCTCCCACTCACAAAAGATAGTTACGCCCTTGACCTGATCTTTAGCTATCGATGCACTATTTCAAACTTCACTAACTCCTTTTCCACTTTCTGAGCACCATCTCCTCACTTGCAACATCTCATCCCTCCCTACAACTCTCCCCTCCTTCTAAGCATTATGTCATTAGATCAGCAACAGCTTGCTAATCCCTTGAACCTCTCCTCCCATCCATCTCCTCCTTCTCCTGCCCTGACCAATCTATCTGCCACTATAATTCCACCCTTACATCGGTCCTTGACAATCTGGCCCCTCTTACCATTGCTCGGAAATCACACTCATCCTCAGTCCTGGCATACTCCTCCGACACGGTACCTACGCAGATGTTCCCGTACTGCAGAAAATCTTTGAGTTCAGCTGATTTCCTTCATTACAAGTTCATTTTGAATTCCTACTATTCTGCCCTTAATCTCTATAAACAACATTACTTCTCTACTCTTTTCTCTAATTTTTCTTCAAACCCAAAATTTCAATATTCTTCTCTGCCCACTCCCTAATACAACATCTGTCAGCTCAAGACTTTGCCAGCCACTTCAACAAAATAGACTCCACTAGAAACAAAATCAGCTCTCAACATACTTACATTCTCTTACCCCCTCCAACACTCGCAATCAACCACAACCCACACAGCCATACATTTAGCTTTCTCCCCTGTTACTGAGCTCTCACCTCACTACCTGTCCTTTTGACCCTATCCCCTCAAAGCTGCTCTCCTCCCTCTCTTCTACCCTTACCCCTATACTCACACACATTTTCAACCTCTACCTCAGCACCGGTATATTTCCCTCATATCTGAAACATGCAGTGGTCACACCTATCAAAAACCTTCTCTTGATCCAAACTCCCCATACTACTACCGCCCTATTTACCTACTCCCTCTTGCCTCAAAGTTTCTCGAAAAGCTAGTATATGCACGCCTATCCCATTTCCTTACATTAAACTCCCACTGCAATCTGGATTTCATCCCCATCACTCCACAGAGACAATCATTAAGGTTACCAATGACCTACTTACAGCAAAATCAAAAGGCCACTTCTCTCTGCTTATCCTCCTTGATCTGTCTGCAGCCTTTGATATTGCTGACCACCCTCTTTTGCTCCAAAACCTCCAATCCTTCCGCATTTGTGACACAGCCCTCTTGTGGTTCTCTTCCTACCCGTCAACCCGTACCTTTAGTGTAGCCTTCTCTGGGGCATCCTCTGCCCATCACCACTTTCTGTTGGGGTATTGCACCTGTCTGCCAATCCCTTCACTGGCTTTCTCTTTCCTCCAGGATTAAACACAAAATTCTCAACCTGACATACAAAGCCCTCAACTGCACTGCTCCCCTCTATATCTCAGACCTTGTCTCCAGATACTCTCCCTCCCATCCCCTTTGCTCTCCTCATGACCTCATACTCTCCTCCTCTTGTTACCGCCTCACACTTCCACTTACAGGGCTTCTCCAGACTTGCTCCCGTCTAGTGGAACTCTGCCTCGCTCCACAAGACTCTCCCCTAGTTTTGAAAAAGTCAATGGATCCCTAAAGACTCTACTGTTCAGGGATGCATACAACCTACATTAACCTTTCTTTATACCATTTCCACTCCTCCATTGCTATCCCCTTGAACCCCATTAGCATGTAAGGTTAAGAGCCATGCTGTTTGTAAATCACCTTCTTTAGAGCTAACTACAACAGTGCAACTCTTGGCAGAGCCCTCTACCCGTCTGATCTCTATAAAGTGTTTCCTTGTATTCTGCCTATGTATATAGCACTGCCGAATCTGTTGGCGCTCTACAAATAACCGATAATAAATAATAATAACCCTCAAAACCAGATTCAGATTCCAAGGAGGAGAAACTGGACACATAACTGTTTTAAATTCTAAAATCAGAGCCTGGGGAAGCAACGTCAGGAATTTTAGCCATCATCTTATGAAACAAAACAAAGACCAATAATTTAGCCCTTTAAATAACTGGCTGATAAATCTTAATCTAAGAACTCAATGACTTCTAAAATAAATTCCAACTGTAACTTTTGTGAGTACACCACACAAAAAAAAAAAAAAAAAAAGGTTTTACAGACTTCATGATTATGTCTGAAAAGTTTCTGACAAGGTTTTTGTTATCTTGGTTCAGACTCGGAAACCTGTTACCAGACAGAATTAAGCATTCAATTGCCATGTCATAAAATGCAGAGATCTTAATAAAAGAAAGGCCTTTGAAAGAGGAGATTCTTTCTTAGAGGAATCCTCCAAGTTTGGCATGAGGACATCTGCACCAGATCTGCAAACTAAATCCTCCAAGACCATGCCGGAGTAATCAGAATTGCAGAGGCTTATTCCTGCTAGATAGCAACACAGAGGAGATGTGTAGATCAGGTTGAATGATTAAGGAACCACTAGGACGTCCTATCAGACTTGCCCAAGTGTCTTGAAATCTGGCACAATACTGAGGCAGTTTGTTATTCAAATGGGAGGCCATGAGATTAACCCCCGGCAGACCCAAACATCTAAAAGTTTTGTTGAACACTTCCTGGTTCAGAGACCATTCTCCTGGGTGAAGAGATTGTGCGACTCACAAAGGCTGCCTCCAAATTGTCCACACCTGGAATATGGATTGCAGAAATCCTGCAATGATAGTGTTCTGCCCAATTGAGGATGCAGGAAATTTCCTCACCACTAAGGGACCGAGTTCCTCCCTGATTGGCATAAGCCACTGCCGTGACATTGTCTGACTGGAATCTCAGAAGAGAAGATTTGTGTCTGGGGTTGGGACAAATCTGAAGAGTCATGAAGATTGCACAAAGTTCCAAAACATTTATTGGTAAGCCCACCTTATGAAGAGGCCAAACTCCCTGAGCTCCCAGACCCCCAGACTGCACCGCAACCTAGCAGGCTAGCATCTGGGGATATCACAACCCACACTGGATGAAGAAAAGGGTATTTAAAGCATGGTTGCACACATGAAATGTATGTACAGGATTAAGGGTAGTGGTGCCCGTGAAACATTGTACTATTTTATTCTTTTATAAGAAATTGATTTTATTGGAGTGGTGCTTCTACATTGATGTTCTCTGATGTTACAAGTTTGTCAGCAGCTTTAGCAGCTTGCACACCCATCAGGATTGCAAGTTCTGGTCTTACTTCTGTTCTACATCACAATAAATTGGTTTCCATACCTACCTTACCTCCAGCAGAGTAAGTGCAGCATTTGCTGGGGAAATAAACACAACAATAACGGATTATCTAGTTGAGAAGGCCTGAAGCTCGATCCACCAGCTCTAAGTGCTGCCTGTCTGTACCAACACTCAATCCACTGAATTGCTGTTAATGCTGAACCTCAGGTCAATATGGAACAGTCCTCATGTATCTCATCTCATCCTCAATCCAGAATTGACAACCAATCACTTCAACAATGGACTTATGAGGAGTGAGTAGCGTTGCCACTGAATTTCACATGAGTCAGGAACTAAATAATAGCTCACGGTTATGATGATTTCAAGGCGCAAAGATCACAGGGCAAGAAAAATAGCCCAAATGTAAACAATATTTCTGAAATTATCTCTGTTGAGCTTTCCAAAGCAACAACTTAACACTATGGGCCCAATTCTAAAAAAGGTCTCTAGGCTGGTAAAATTCTATAAGAATGCTCACCAGTTCTTCTATTTCCCAGGGTGTTTCACTAAGAGGCGTGTACTGCATTTTCTTATGGGATGGAGATGCATACATTACAAAAGCGTACAATAAAAATCGTAAATGAAAAAAATCATAAAAAAATGAATAATTAAACCACACACAAAAATACTCTGCAAAAAATTGCATTTTTAAGGTGCATCAAAAATTGTAACTAAAAAAAAAAAACTGTTCACCAAAAACATAAAATTTGTATGATGTAAGATTACACAGGAATAAATCGTATTAAAAATGCACAGCATGAATCATAATTTAAGTTAACTGGGTATGCAAAAAACTAAATTTGAGTAATTGGATTTGATTTGTATTAGTCATAATAATATTAAAATTTAAACATACACCCATATGTAACCACAAGGTCAAGAGCTCTCCATATAAAAACTTTGTAGAATCCTAACCTGTATATGTAGGGTATATGTCTCTGGAATGCTTTTACGTATGCCAATTGTTCTTTTAATGCCTTAACTGCATTTGTCCCTTTTGCCGTTATTCCATATATCAATTACCCTTTGTATATATTATGATTGAAAAGACCCCTAAACATGATGTCCTAAAATTTCAAATCATAGACACTTATATAGCAAAATATCACGCAATCTTTGATGCCAAGAGAACGTCAGATGCATGGCCCTGGCAACCCACCGATATCAGATACAGGCTTGAATTAGACCTGAAATCAGACACCTGGACCCTATGTCTTACACTTTCCCTTGACATATTGATCTAGGCAGAGTCCATTCCCTGGTGAAACATAGTAAATAAAGGGCATTTGTTTTAAAATTAAATACTCTAAAGATTAAGAGGACATAAAACACATGTAAAACTAAAATGTTCTTTAAGCTTTATATTCTTGGAATTAAACTTTCTTCCCCAAAACCAAGCTAGGAATATGCTACCCAAAAGATACAGCTGTCTGCCATTATTACTGGGATTTTGCTGTAGCCTTGTCTAAAAATTATAATTTTCCTTGTACTATTACAAAAACACGTCTTTTCAATCATTTTAAAAATAATAATAATACAAAATCTGGAATGGTTTAGGTAACCATAATTGTCACCATTTCAGTCGTCTACTTATATCAATTAAAAAAAAAAGTTGTAATCTTTTGAAGTTCAGTGTTCAACACTTAATTTTAATTTTGACTTTAAAGTAAAATTAAGATCAAAAATAAAAAAGTTTGTATTCTTGGATTCAACCCAAAAAATTAGTAGCCATACATTTCCATTTTTTGTAGAGTATACATTACAAATAATCATGCTACTCATACCTACATTCAGTTAATTCGCTTATCTGAGAAGCCCTCCAAATTTAGTAAATCACCAAGTTTATTTGTTGTCCCCCCCCATTGGCTTATTCATAATTTTATAAATAATATAATAAACATCTGTTTCTAGGATTGTTTTTAAATCAATATATATTCAGTAATAGTTGGCACAGAAAACAAGTAACCTATTAGGTGCTAAAAATGGCTGCAAGTGCAAAGCTTTATGTCACTGTGTACTTCAGCTCTGTATGAATGTCGAGGGGTTAAACATATGGAGAGTTAAGGGGGACACTACTTTATCATGATATTTGTATTGTTTCCATCCAATTCATCACACTTTATTAGACTGCAAATTAGCTCCAGGGGTATTAGTCGCCTTTGCTTGCAAACAGAAGCAGCTATGGTTTAGCTCTGTGGCTGGGTCATGCATTCTAAAACAATAATGGTGTTTCTATTTAGATGGATCAATCTAAACGTCAACTACAGTGTCTACTAGGGATGTGCATTCGGTCCCTAAATTAGGATTCAAATGCACAAGGTGCTGGAAACTCATGGCATTTGTCTGTTTTAGATGACAGATTTATTCTTGTGTGTTGAACTTTCACCAAACATAAGTGCAAACCCAGATCTAGTGTTTTAAACTTTCACAAGAATAAATTAAGCTCCAAAAAAAGCCAAATGCCATGAGTGACAGCCAACCCGCAATGTATATCCCTAGCATCTATTGTGCACTCCCCAAATATACGCCATGCTCTTCCCTCTCAGTCTAGCTAATAAGACTGACACGCCTCCCTGCTCAGCAAGATCCATCCCTTCTGCTGTCACTCACCCTAGCCACAGCCAGTTAAAGGGACAGAAAACCCCCAACATTTTCTTTCATGGTTTGGATAGAACATAAAATTTTAAATACATTTCCAATATACTTTTATCAAATTTGTTTCACTCTTGTTATCCTTTGCTGAAGGACCTGCATTGCACTACTGGCAGCTAGAGCAACACATCTAGTAAGCCAATCAAAAGAGAAATGTGTGCAGGCACCAATCAGCAGCTAGGTCCCACTAGTGTAGGATATGTGCATATTCTTTTTCAACAAGGGATACCATGAGAATGAAGCACATTTGAAAATAGAAGTAAATCTTAAAATTACATACTCTATCTGAATCATGGAAGTTTAAATTTTGACTTTTTGCTATGGAGACTGATAGATTACTATTATAGTATTTTAACCCAGTGTTTGCATTAGTTTAATTTTGCCTTCACAATCTATTCTGTACCCAGCAGTGTGCTACTTTAGCTAAACAACTGGTCTGTCTTTTACAAGAACTGAGTGTGTTGAAGCGTGAATAGATGCGGGAGGTGGGTAATTCCTTCTCAGTAGTGATCATCCCCATATATTGTAAGTAGGGATGTTAAAAAATGTGGTTTTAAAATTATATTTAAAAGTGTTGTTTTTTTAAAAAAAGGTTTCAAATGCAACTTATTTAACCCCTACCTGCCCTTAGGACGTTCTATGCCATCCTAACTTCACTTAGCTTTAGAACCCTTAGGACGCCATAGAGCATCCTAGCCATATGGCTGTACTGAAGGGGATCGCATGCTGGAGGGCGTGTCTAGTGTCAGGCACTCCCCGCAGACACAATCCCATCATTGAAATCACGCGATCGTTCATGCAATGTTACTTCTTACTTATTTGTCTACATTGGTACAAAGTTACGATGTAAACAAATAAGTCCAGACAGGAAGGGGTTAAAAGAGAAAAACAAACCCACATTTAAAATAGTGGAATGAAACAGATATGTAAACAATCAAAATTGCATTTAAATTAATGCTGTGCAACTGTTTTTTTTACCTTAAATAATTTCTGGAAAGTTTATTGCAGGATTGGAAAAAACTGCTGCACGTTCTAAAATAATTCGGTTTAATTTGCACACAAGAAGTAGCAGTTTCATTATCAGTCTATCCACACTGTAAGTGTGACAATACCTTGGGAAATCAATTTTTTATGTTTGTTATTTGAGGTCTGGATGGTGTTTAGTTACAAGTTCTGGGCTTGGCGAGAGAGAAATTTTTATTAACTAAAGGTTATTAAAATGTATCCCAATTTGGCTTATATCAGGGGTATCCCATCGTTTCACATAGATTTTTTTTTTTTTAGCTGGTGTGAAAACTTCCAAAAATGCTACTAAGAGAAACAAAACCTCTCCAACACTCGTACAAAATACAATGGGATACTGACTAGGGTGCCTTGGTTATTGCAAAAATTGCTCTAAGAAGGAAAAATGCTAATTCAAAGCAAAGACTAGTCTGAAAATTATACACAGCTTTCATTTTTTTAAAAAGCATATTAACTGTTTAAGTATTAGAAGTGTAACGTTTTAGTGTCTATAAAGCAATTGTCTCTGCCATGTTGTAAACTAGGTTTCCTTATCCTCTGAGGCTATTAAGGACAGTTAGAAATGGGTTGCTAGAGTGCGTAACCAATAACTGTGGCTAATATAGCTAAAATCTGCCCTTCTAATGGACATTTTTAGAGCTAAAAGGGATATGAAATAAAAAATGTGTCTTTCATGATTCAGATAGAGCATCTGATTTTAAACAACTTTCTAATTTACTTCTATTATCAATTTTTCTTTTTCTTTGGAGCACTATAAAGCAACAGTTTTGCAAAAATGTTATCCACTAGCAAGAACACTAGATGGCAGCAATATTTACTTCCATTTAGTGCTCCAGATGCCTACCTGGGTATCGCTTCAACATTTGTAGAATATTACTACTAATTTGTAGAATAGGAGTAATTTACAAACTATTTTAAAATGGTCTGAATCACACACAAAAAAAAATTGGGGTTTCATATGCCTTTATAATAAAAAAAAAAAAAAAAAAAAAAAAAAAAAAAGTGACAAATTAAATAAATGAAACTATATTGCCATTTTTTTTTACCATACATTATTAAAATGGACATTCTACTCCAGAATTTGTATGGTTTAAATAGATAGATAATCCTTTTATTACCCATTCCCCAGTTTTGCACAACCAACAAGGTTATATTAATATACTTTTTACCTCTGATTACCTTGTACCTAAGACTCTGCAAACTGCCCCCTTACTTCAGTTATTTTGACAGACTTGCATTTAAACCAATCAGTACTGACTCCTAAGTAACTCTGTGTGCGTGAGCACAATGCACAATGTTATCTATATGGCACAATGTTATCTATATGGCACAATGTTATCTATATGGCACACATAAACTAGCGCCCTCTAGCTTTGAAAAACTGTCAAAATGCCCTGAGATAAGAGATGGCTTTCAAGGGCTTAGAAATTAGCATATGAGCCTACCTAGGTTTAGCTTTTAACAAAGAATACCAAGAGAACAAAGCAAATTTGATAAAAGTAAATTGGAAAGTTGTTTAAAATTGCATGCCCTATCGGAATCATTTAATGCAATGTTTTGGGGTCAACAGCCCTCCCTCAGACCTCCGTGGTCTTTTGACACCAAAACTTTACATTAAAGCAACCATATCTGCAAAGAAATTTAAGTTATTTTACAAACAGACATATACAGGCGTACCTCATTTTATTGCACTTCGAACATATTGCGGTTTTTACAAATTTAAGTTTTGTGGCAACCCTGTGTCAAGCAAGTCTATCTGCACCATTTTTCCAACAACATATATACACATATGCATACCATCAGCAAACAGATTCAGACTCACTGAAGGCTCATATGATAGTTAGCATTGGCAATAAACTATTTTTTTATTAAGTTATGTACATTTTTTTTAAAAATACATAATGCTATTGTTCAATTAATAGACTACAGTATATTGTAAACATAGCCTTTATATGTACTGGAAAACCAAAAAAAATTGTGTCTCTCGCTCTATTGCGGTGGTCTGGAACTGAATCCACAATATTTCCAAGATATGCCTGTAAATGTGTACTTGCATGTTACAAATATGCTTTATTGAAATAGATGGGACACAGATATAATTTTTTACCAGGCAATGAGGTGCTACCAATTGTGCTAGAACAAAATGCAGCACTTTTCTAGTTATTGAGTTTCTTCCCATTGTCCCTCATTTACCTATAAATACAATGGCTTTACAAAGTGAAAATGGGGACCACCTAAAACCTACCAATTTGCATCTGTGGACCATATGATCTGGCCCTGTGAGTACATTGGCTTCAAACTGCCCATACGCCACTGAATGGAACTAGCCTCTCTGTATCCCAGACTCTGGCCCTGCCATTCAATCCTGGTCTAAAAATGATGAAATAGCAATTAGTGTGAGTATTTTGACAAACCCAGGCAGTGGCAGACATTAAAGGGCTACAACTCTCTGCCTCCATCCATTTGAGAAATATTGTTATTGTAATTACAAACCACTTGAAATTTCTCCCAGGTTCAGTTAATTTTCATAGGAGATGTGAAGGGTCAGGTATAAATACTTTGGATTTCTATCATGTCTCTCCTTATTGGTCCTTAAAAGGGTGTTAACGTCTTTGCTAAATGGCATATGTTAAAAAGTCTTAGATAAGGAGTATACAGCAACAAGTATGTGTGTGTGTGTTCATTTGCAAATAAACACATTTTTATAAATGCTGCAAAACATTGCAAAAACATCTATTCTTTTAAATACAATTGTGATCTTAGTCACACAATATGGCCATATTCTACTTAGCCAGTCAACAACTTACAAGGTGTCCCAATATTGACTGGCCCTAATACTACAGTCCTTTGTTTTAATGGTCTGAATCATTCCTGCTTTTTCTCTTCATAATAGAATGAGACTCCCTGGCTTTAAATATACAACTCCATTACACTGACATGAGTACACTTGAGCTTGTGTGGGGTGCTTTAACCATTAGGAGATGGCGTAAATACATACATACAAGAATTTTACCAGCTTTTACGTCTATGTCTACGAATGTAAACTTTAGCAGTAATACACGTTTCACAATACATTATGGATAAAAAAAAATAATAATAATAAAATACATACATACACACACACACACACACACGCAGAGGTTGAAAAACCCAGTCGTCCAGTGGACCCGGACGACCTTGAAATTTCTTGGGACGACTTATAAAAAATTGTCTGCTATTTTCAACATGTATCTGTATTATAAACTATTTTTATAAAAAATTACTGCTTTCTTAAAATATACAAATACTTAACATGTTAAAACAATCCACATCATGTAGAAAGTGCCTTAAAAACAGAAGAGTCCCCCTATAACTTTTTGCAGGCTAAGCTATGTTGATTTTTTACACACACACACACATATATATATATATATATATATATATATATATATATATATATATATATATATATATATATATATATATATATATATATATATATATATATATATATATATATATATATATACACATACACATACAAAACAGTGGTGTAAGTGCACTCTCACCAACTTTTGCAGCTTGTCAGGGTGCTATAAGGTTAATAATAGAATGTAGTAAAAAAGCACTCACTGAACAGTTCCAACTGTGACAAAAAGTTTTAATTCAAACTAGTGACGTTTCGGGACAGCAACAGTCCCTTCCTCTGACAAATCAACAATGTGAAAATGCAGGCCTTAAATAGGCACCAAACTGCCCTCCCCTCGTGATTGACCAATCATGGCCAAAGTTACATGACACACCTTACAAAGTGACCAATAGCTATCAATGATACAAAACTAGTGTATATAATGATTCAAGTGAATAGTTGAAAAGTAATTTAAACATGAAACTCCGTGTTGCCAATAAAAAGGGGGGGCAATCTCACTCCAACCATACATAAAAGTCAGCTAAATATAATTAAATATGTAAACAAAACAGTAAATCAACAATGAAAGAGGGGGATCGTAATTCAACCAATTATTGTCGCCCTGGCTCATGGAGATCGTAATAGTGCCAATCGAGCGGCTTTACCTCCATTGGCGGCTCATCCAACAGCCAACCGTTTTTTAGGAAGAGGCGGAGGCCACACACGAGGCGGGGGGGGGCATTGCCCGCCGCCACCAACAACGGAGAATATAAAAAATATCGTGATCAACATCAGTTCACGCAATTTGACTGAGTCCGAGTTGAGCTTATTGAATAAGGGCCTATCTTTCGTGCCATCCATGGGGATTAATGAGTTTGATGCCTATATAGACATTCAGAGATTTGGCAGAAACTTAAGACTTAGAGAATTTTTCAACTATGATCAGGAACAAGAATGTGCATTTAGAGCTAAGGGTTCTTTTGACCCCTCCTCCAATAACTCCACTATCCACACTCTTACAAATTTTCTCACCAAATCTATTAAGGATAGACCAAAAATGAGAATTAGAGACAACCTCACTAGGAGTGAGAGGACAGCCCTTAAATCCTTGAAAGAAGACACCTCAATAGTGATTCGCCCAGCCGATAAGGGTGGGGCGATAGTCCTGTTGGATACCACATACTATAAGAAAGAAATCCTTGGACAACTTTCTGACAAGAAAACGTACATGCCACTTAGGGGTGACCCAACATTGAGGGTCAAGCAGAAAATTGACACCACACTAATGGAGATTAAAGAAAGGGCCCTTATTACACAACAAGATTACAATTTTTTATGCCGTGAACATCCAATAATCCCCTTGTTGTATACTTTACCTAAGGTGCATAAAAATGCCAATAACCCCCCAGGGAGACCTATTGTCTCAGCGAGGGGTTCGCTACTCCAACCATTAGCACAGTTTGTCGATCATTACCTACAGCCTTTGGTTAAATCTATGCCATCATATATACGTGATTCGAATGACTATCACTGGCATCAAGAAGTTGGAGATTATTACTGATGGAGACCTTCTGGTCACTCTCGACGTGTCTAGCCTTTACACGGTCATCCCCCATCAAGATGGCATTACAGCTGTCACACAGGCACTCAGATGAGTACCTCTTCTGATGGGCCAATGTATGCTGCCCTCCTGTCTCCTCTCACTATGTCTTATGGAAAATTATTTTCTATTTGACTCTACATTCTATTTACAGATTTCTGGGACAGCGATGAGGTCCAATGTGGCCCCATCGCTGGCCAATCTGTTTATGGCACTGTATGAAACATCCATCATGAAGGTCTTCAATAATGACAACATCAGGTATTACTGTCGATATATAGACGACCTGTTTTTGATATGGTCAGATGGAGAAGATAGTCTAATACGATGGATTGAGCATCTGAATACCCTTGAGAGTCCTATTAAATTTACCCACACAATCAGCCACTCCACGGTGGACTACTTGGACTTTAGGGTCTTTAAAGTGGATGGGAGACTGGGAACAACTCTATTCCGCAAAGCCACTGACCGTAATTCATTACTGCACGCCAGAAGTTGCCACCAACCCAGCCTTATACACAATATCCCTAAGGCCCAGTACCAACGAGTGATCAGAAATAATACCAATGAGATATTGTGCGAAGAACAACTACGGGATATGACACAGCGATTCATTGAAAGAGGATATAGGCAAAAGGATCTGCTGGAGATGAAATCATGTGTGCTATCAGCTGTGGAACCAGGAGAGGAGACTCCATCTAAACAAGATGATCAACTCACTTTTGTGACCACATACTCACCGGAGATTATACCATTAACACATACCATTAAAGAAGAATGGAAACTGATTGAAGCAGATCACACGCTGCCTTTCAAGAACTGGAAGGCACCGAGGATAGGGTTCAGACGAGGAAGAAACTTGAGAGATCATCTTGTTAAAGCAGATGTCAACCCTGAAGGGGGTGTACGGACATGGCTGAAGACAAACAAGAAAGGGTGCTATCGCTGTATTAGTTGTGTTACTTGCAGTGGGATGATTACTGGCTCTCACTTTCGTCATCCGGAAAGCAACAAGACATATGAGATCAAGTACTATCTAACCTGCACCACTCAATTCGTAATATATCTTCTGAATTGCCCCTGCGGAAAATTTTACATTGGCAAAACAACTGACGATGCTAGAACGAGGATGGCCAACCATAGGTCTAGCATTCGCTTGGCCATAAGAAATAGAAAGGCAGACCAGCCGGTGGCAAGACACTTCTTGGAGGCAGGGCACACCGTCAATGACCTGAGATTTCGACTGATCGACCACGTACCGATTCCACGGAGGGGAGGAGACAGAGGTAACATGCTACTACGCAAAGAATCAAGATGGATCTATGAACTGGGTACCCTCTGCCCCATGGGTCTTAATACCCACACAGGATGGCAATGTTATCTATGAACTATGAGGTCTATGTTACACCAGTGGGGTGTTTGTTGTTCCACATCATTGAGAGTTCATGATCCATAAGTCTTTACTCTTCCCTCTCCTGCCCTTCTATTCTTCTATTTTTCTTTTTCTCTTCTTTTTCTTTTATTTTTTACCTCCTTTTTTCTTTCTTCCTTTCTCTTTGTCTGGGTCAGTTTCTCATCCTTCTCCGAGCTCTGGCTTCTTTTCCTCTCTCCTTTCTTTTTGTTTCTTTTTTCTATATTTTTTCTCTTTATTTTCATTCATCTCTATATTTCTATTACATTGAATTGTGAGCACAATATTACTGATAATGTTTAACTCTCTGTCCTATATTGACTCGATGGAAGATTCATATGTGGCCCTCTTATTATGTTGTAACTACCCTGTCCATTATATGGACTTATTGATTTTATCTTATTTTAATTTAATTTTATGTTTCACTTACACTTTTTGACACACCGTGTTGTTCTTCATTTGGGTGGTCTGTCTCATTCCAAACCGACATTCAGCGCTATTTGAATGACAGATAGAAACATTTTGTTTTAAATTATGTAATGGTGGATACATCTCCTCTTTGTTCTGGTTACTTAGTCCTTTGAATTTAGTAGAGGAGCTGTGACTCCTTTTAGCTTAGAATATAATTACTATAGAGTGACACACAGGGATGACAGCGATATACAGCTGACTTATGGATATCATCCATTATGTGCTGATAATGGATGTCTATAATTGTGTTAGATTTGTCTTATTTTTCTTTTTTTTGCTTTATTTTTTGAGCCTTATTATTTGGCTTTATTCTTTGTATATATTTTATTTAGGTTGGTGATTGATGCACTGGAGGTGAGCTTACATTCTGGTAGCTCATACATTGAGATGGATCAAAATTACATTTAGGTCTCAACATGAGATTAAGCATGTTTATTTATTTTTGTAGGACTAATGTGATCAAGTGCCGGTCTGATAATGTAACTCACTCTTAGGATGTTCATGCCTGCATTTGATGAAAACACAGCCAGTGCTAGGTGAGAACACAGCCACAAACAGTTGAGTGGTAACGGTATAAATTTGATAGGTGTGCTTATCAGTCACAGTACGACACAGACTCGGTTAACACTTGGCAATGTTTTGATACGCCCATATGGGGGCGGTCCCACTAACGATTGGATAGTTCTCGGCATTGTATTTACCTTTGGTAGGATGGCTGTAGCAGAAGAACCAAGTGCGGCACTAACAGGGCTTACATATTTGTGTTAATCTACTTGTATAGAGTTACAACGCTGATTCTGTAAGACACTGATTGTCCGTTATCTGTGCTGCTTGAGATGGTAGTTTTAACACAAATTCAGATCAGTTTCGGCCACATATTTAGAGTTAACACTGGTGATCTAAGGGCGGCCTCATAATGTTGTTTTATTATAGACATGCAGCGGTCTGGGGAGCGCTATATTTGAGAGTATGTTAAATGGGATATTTTGGCTTTTAGAGGCAATATGCGTCCCTAGTGACAGGTGGGCGTAGTTTGAATGCATGTAGTTATGACGTATCTAGCACTGAGTGCCATAACGCCGCTGATTGGTGCCACTATGATCTCCAAGAGTTAGAACACTGCTGGTTGGTGGTATTACGATCTCCATGAGCCAGGGCGACAATGATTGGTTGAATTACGATCCCCCTCTTTCATTGTTGATTTACTGTTTTGTTTACATATTTAATGATATTTAGCTGACTTTTATTTATGGTTGGAGTGAGATTGCCCCCCCTTTTTATTGGCAACACGGAGTTTCATGTTTAAATTACTTTTCTACTATTCACTTGAATCATTATATACACTAGTTTTGTATCATTGATAGCTATTGGTCACTTTGTAAGGTGTGTCATGTAACTTTGGCCATGATTGGTCAATCACGAGGGGAGGGCAGTTTGGTGCCTATTTAAGGCCTGCATTTTCACATTGTTGATTTGTCAGAGGAAGGGACTGTTGCTGTCCCGAAGCGTCACTAGTTTGAATTAAAACTTTTTGTCACAGTTGGAACTGTTCAGTGAGTGCTTTTTTGCTACATTATATATATATATATATATATATATATATATATATATATATATATATATATATATATGTGTGTGTGTGTGTGTATATATATATAAATAAATATGTATATGTGTGTATGCATGTATGTATGTATGTATGTATGTATGTATGTATGTATATATATATATATATATATATATATATATATATATATATATATATATATATATATGTGTGTATATATATATATATATATATATATATATATATATATATATATATATATATATATATATATGTGTGTATATATCTATCTATATCACAAAGTCCAATGATTACACTATCTGTTGGGAATATCACTCCTGGCCAGCAGGAGGAGGCAAAGAGCCTTTATATAAAGAAGCGGTCTGCAAAAACAAGGAGGGCCGTGGACTCACTGTGTCAAGAAATAAATAAATTTATCAGGTAAGCATACATTGTTTTCTAATGACACAGTGAGTCCATGGGATCATCAATTACTGTTGGGAATCTATACCCAATCTAGAGGACACAGATGATTAGGGAGGGACCATACAGGTAACCTAAAACAGAAGGCACCACTGCTTGAAGAACCTGTCTCCCAAAAGAAGCCTCAGCAGAGACAAAAGTATCAAATTTATAGAAAAAAATGTGCAAAGAAGACCAAGATGCAGCCCTACAGATCTGTTCTACAGAGGCCTCATTCTTGAAAGCCCATGAAACAGGCACCACCCTGGTGGAATGAACAGTAATTCACTCAGGGGGTTGCTGACCAGCAGTCTCATATGCCACCTGAATAATAATCTCAACCAGAGAGAAGAATTGGCAGAAGCTTTCTGACCCTCACATTTAACTTAAAGGTCTGGGAGGCATTCTGCTTGACAGGGCTGTGCGGGGATCTGAACCCATGACTCTGTGCTTACTACTCTGTTTACTTGTGTGTTGAACCACAGCAAGTTCTTGTCCGGAAGAACAAAACAAAAGCGGAAGACTGACGAAAAGCCTTTGAAGCTTGCAAAAAGAACTTAAGGGCACGCACAACAAAGTTGTGAAATAAACATTCCTTATGAGAAGAAGGATTAGGACAGAGAGAAGGAAAAATAATTTCCTGATAAGGGCACGCACAACATCAAAGTTGTGAAATAAACATTCCTTATGAGAAGAAGGATTAGGACAGAGAGAAGGAAAAACAATTTCCTGATAATATACTTGTGCGAAACAACCTTAGGCAGAAAACAAAACCTGGTACAGGGAACCGTGTTATCTGCTGAAATAGAAGATAAAGAGAATCACACAGCAGAACGGAGTTCAGAGACTCTCCGATCAGAAGGAATTCCCAGATAACTTAATATGAAAGGAATGCATAGGCTCAAACGGAGCCTGTTGGAAAACTTTAAGAACAAAGTTAAGACTCCAAGGTGGAACAACTGACTTAACACAGATCTGATACTAACCAGAGCCTGACAAGAGATTGCACACCTGGCACGTCCGCCAGATGCTTATGTAGCAAAAAAGACAGACTTGTGAGCACCCAGACAAGGTGCAAGTAGCTACAGCTGGTTCAAACTGCAGCTATCCTCTTGCTAGACAGCTAAGCTGACCATCAAGTTACCACAGCTGGCTTGAAGAAAAATCAGACATTTTAGGGAATCTAACTAACAAACCCTTCTCCAGACCATCTTGGAGAAGGATAAAATTTCTAGGAATCCAGACACTACTTCAAAAGGAATTCTTGGATTCTCAACAAATAGATATTTACGCCATAACCTATGGCAATCTCTTCAGCAACTGACATGCGAGTCTGAGTCATGACCTAAATGACCAATGTAGAAAAACCAGCGCTTAGACAAAACTAAATGTCTAATCTCTCAAAGGTCCTTCTCTCAGAGGCAGACTCCAAAGAGAGGAGACTACATTATCAGTAGGTCTGCCAACCAGATCCTGCGATGCCGCGTAGGGGCTAATAAAAACCTGCCACTCTCTCCTGTAGAACAAGCAAATATTTGTGAAAGGAGAGCAAAATGAAAAAAACAGGATGCAAGACTGAATAAAAGAGAATGCCAGGGCATTTAACAGGGCAGTCAACGGATCCCTTGACCATGAACCGAACTTGGAACATTGGCAATCTAAACGAGCCAATTCCAGAGCTTCCCAATTCAAAGGGTCTACCTAAAGAACACCCCCGGATGGGAAACCACTCACCAAGATGAAACATATGATTAATCATAATTCCAATTCCTGAATGTCCTCCCTGACAGGAGGATGACAGCCAGCCAGTGTGAGCATCTGCCCACCGAACAATCCACGCCTCCAGCATGGTAAGGGAACACCGAGTTCCTTCCTAATGGTTGAAATAAACCATTCATGTGATATTGTCCGACTGGAACTACACCAACAAAATAGAGGCCCAGCCGTCAGGGGCTTGTAATTTCGGCTCTCCACTCCCCGATGTTAAAGGGTAGAGTAGTCACTTAACTAAACCCAGGCTGCTTACCAGACATCAGGTTGATGCCCATGGTCCTAAACAAGAGAGCGGCAGGCACTATTCCTAAAACCAACTTAATAAAAAATATCAACTTTATTGAAAACTTTTAAAAGAGTTGACATGGCACGCTAGAGAGATGCTAGCAGGCTGACGCGTTTCATGCCCCCTACAGGCGCTTACTCATAGACTAAGGTATCTGTAGAAACCCAACCTATTTAAGTGCTATATGCTACAGAATTAACTGTTTCACAACCATACAAAACGACAAGATTAAAAACAAAGTACATCTATATCTGGACACAGAATATGTAACATGACATGTAATGGGTTAATCTTACAACAGGAGTGATATCTAGATAGCTTATGACAGTATCAAAAATATTTATACATTTATATATACAAAGCCCTACATGAGTAATAGCAACATAGTTACTAATATACATCCTACAAAGAAAAATGCATATAATATGAAGATATTATACATAGATATTGATCAATACTTTTTACTTTTTTCCAAAATGACATAATAGAATAAATTATAATTCAAAATAACTATTCTATCCATATCAAGGACAAATGTTTATGTATACATTAGGTATGAATAGATAAATGTGAAAAAAATAAATATTAATATTAATAAATAAAAATTAATAAAAGATAAATATGAACACTATTAATTATCAATAAAGAAATTAATATCACATTCTCTATACATACCAGATGGATAAAGTGTATGCAATTTAAGAATCCATTATAGCTCTTTTTTCCCCTAAATTTTAGATTTATCTCCACCTCTGGAAGGAATTTTTGCCATGTCAATAATTTGTAACGATAGACTAGCAATGTGTGTAAAATGATAATGAATTAATTGATTAGCTACAGTTGAATACTTGTTATAATTTTTCACTTCTCTAATGCGTTCATTATACCTAGTTCTAACTGATCTAGTTGTTTTGTCAACATATTGACAGAGGCAGATATTATAGGTTAATAGATATACAACAAACTGGGAACTACAGTTTGCGTAAAAATCAATATCATATGTATTGTGTGTAACTTGACTAGTAAACATTCCCAAAATAAACATTAGGGCATGCATAACAGATTCTACTTCCACATTTAAAAGTACAATTTTTAGATAACCAATTCCCAGACTTATTTTCCTCCTTAACTAGGTGACAATGTTTGTGCAAGGGTGCTAGATTTTTTTGGTACTAATTTACAGTGTTTGATATAAGGCTGTAGGACATCGTCCGCAGAAAAAAAATTTTAATATACCTCATATTGTTGGCTGAATCCTGTAGTAAAAAACAATGGCTTCTTCATAATTTGGTTGTTCTCTATGTGTATATTTGTGACTATCGCCTAGACTACGAGTTCTGCATTAGCCTTAAAAAGCAGCGTTAAGGGGTCCTAACGCTGCTTTTTATCTAACGCTGGAGTCAGGCAGGAAAGGGTCTACCGCTCACTTTTTTTCCACGACACGAGGCTACCGCAAATCCCCTTACGTCAATTGCGTATCCTATCTTTTCTATGAGATTTGCCAAACACCGGTATTACGAGTCTTGGAAGAAGTGAGCGGTAGAGCCTCTACCACCAAGACTCCAACCGCAAAAAAAAGTCAGTAGTTAAGAGCTTTATGTTCCAGCGTTAGCCCATAAAACTCTTAACTACAGTGCTAAAAGTACACTAACACCCATAAACTACCTATGAACCCCTAAAACCGAGGCCCCCCCCACATCGCAAACCCTATAATAAATTTTTTTAACCCCTAATCTTCTGACCGGACATCGCCGCAACCTACATTATCCCTATGAACCCCTAATCTGCTGTCCATAACATCGCCGACACCTATATTATATTTATTACCCCCTAATCTGCCCTCCCCAACCTCGCCGCCACCTACCTACACTTACTAACCCCAAATCTGCCGACCGGACATCGCTGCCACTATAATAAATGTATTAACTGTATTGAATGATATCTTACAGCGCTCAAAGTATCCCAATCTTGCTTTTTGATAATGGGGTACCTAGCTGCCCCTGAGATTGATATGTATTGGTAGTAGAATATCAGAAAGCGCCTAACTGGAGGCTATGGGAGGTGGGTTAAGAGATTAAATGTGCCTTTCTATCAAGTGTAGATATTATTGGTAAAAGACAACACAAGGTTGTATAAAGATGAATATATAAGCAATGTAAGAGTTTGACAAATTTAATACAATAAAGTAAAATTAAGCATATAATTGAAAACATTCAGTTAAAAACATGGATCCATGTACATATTCTAAATATTGTACAATATTAATCAATAAATAACAATTGTTTGATATTAAAACACAAACTTGTTTTAAAAATTACTTTAAATATTGGGTTGACAAGAAATTGTTGTTATTCAATTTCTTAAAAAATCCTTAAAATGTGGTTTGGGTGTATTGCACCAGTTAGATGATCAAATAGAGTGTCTCTAGTTCCTTAATGGTAATATCCTCCTCCGTGAAAAATGTGAAAAAACAATAATGGTATAAAAAATAAAAATGATTCCTTTAAGTGAAAAAATACAGTGTTCCAGAAAAAATTCTGTGTTCAAAACAAGAAATATATTGGTGTTTTTAAAAATCGGAAATATGTTGATCAAAAATATATTGGATAAAATATGATAAAAGTGTAAAAAATTAAACTCAAAAAATGTGTAGTAATCCAAGAGTGGTGATAGTGAGAAATTAGTTAGTGGAAAAAAAGGGGTTTGTAGGGTATGGGTGTAACTCCAAATCCTTTATCAATAGTTATTTGGTGGTATAAAGTAAATGTGTTGTTAATAATGATGATTTAAAATCCTCCTTTCCTTTCTGGCGAATGCTTTGTTGTTGGAGTGTTTTCTAGGGTGTTCAGTCTATATTATAAGACTCTATCCTCATAAAACCTGCAAACAACAAAACAACATAGTGCAATAATGCTACAGATAAAAAAGAAAGTAATGAAATATTGCTCACCAAATTCTGTCAACGCGTTTCGGCCTCTCAGTTAGGCCTTTTTCAAGACTATGTTTTCTGGTGAGTTATGGTGGCTATTTAAGGTGTATTCTACCAATCAAAGGGTCGTGCATTTGGCGCCAAAAAACGTTAGCCTAACTTGACCCGGAAGTATTATCTTTCCCTTACGGTTTTTCTATGAACTCTTTTTTCTGTTTTCTTTTATTTATTCTTATTCTAAGTGTTCTATTGTTAATTCTCTTTATATTAAGATTCCGTTTAGTATTTTGTACTTAGTTGCTTACATTTAGTTTGTTTTGTCTCCCTCGTTAAACCGGATGTTTGTGTTTTGGTGAAACCGGAAGTATCAGATGTAGGAAGTTTCACTCGTTGAACCGGATGTTTGTATCTAAGTAAAACCGGAAGTGACGTCTTGTCTCTTGCGTCACTTCCGGTATACCCAGTGTTTACAAACATTGCCGGTTGCCATGACAATACCTCCGGTATTGTGTTTTACACAGGTGACAAATGATTTAGCGGAGATTTCTCAATATATTGGGTTCCAAGGGTTTGGTTTGTTCTATGGATGCCTTTTATGATCGTTCATACATGGAACGAACATACTATAGAAGAATCTACTAAGAAGTTAATACTTAAAAAGGGATAGAAATGGACTTAAAAATTAGTATAAAATTGGTATATAAAAATGAATTTTGTAAAATAATAAAAGCTCTATTGCTGGTCGCAGGATTTTAATATAATTAAGAGACCCTTTGAATGTATATTAAAATGATAAAATATTAGAATATTAGTGCAGGTGATATATTAAAATCTAAAACTCTCAAAATGTCTCTAAAAATAGTAATGTTGTTAATATGAGGTCCTGATTCTTGCTTTTAATCTATCTGTGGGTATATTATCTAGATGGTCTGGTCCACTAATTATTATAGTCCCATAAGCTGAATTGGAGGGTATTATTTGGTACTAGTTATCCGAATATAGTTAGGAGTAAGACTAGAAAACATAATTTATGCTTACCTGATAAATTCCTTTCTTCTGTTGTGTGATCAGTCCACGGGTCATTATTACTTCTGGGATATAACTCCTCCCCAACAGGAAATGCAAGAGGATTCACCCAGCAGAGCTGCATATAGCTCCTCCCCTCTACGTCACTCCCCAGTCATTCGACAAGAATCAACGAGAAAGGAGAATCCAAGGGTGAAGTGGTGACTGGAGTATAATTTAAAAGATATTTACCTGCCTTAAAAAACAGGGCGGGCCGTGGACTGATCACACAACAGAAGAAAGGAATTTATCAGGTAAGCATAAATTATGTTTTCTTCTGTTATGTGTGATCAGTCCACGGGTCATCATTACTTCTGGGATACCAATACCAAAGCAAAAGTACACGGATGACGGGAGGGATAGGCAGGCTCATTATACAGAAGGAACCACTGCCTGAAGAACCCTTTCTCCAAAAATAGCCTCCGAAGAAGCAAAAGTGTCAAATTTGTAAAATTTGGAAAAAGTATGAAGCGAAGACCAAGTTGCAGCCTTGCAAATCTGTTCAACAGAGGCCTCATTCTTAAAGGCCCCAAGTGGAAGCCACAGCTCTAGTAGAATGAGCTGTAATTCTTTCAGGAGGCTGCTGTCCAGCAGTCTCATAGGCTAAACGAAATATGCTACGAAGCCAGAAGGAGAGAGAGGTAGCCGAAGCCCTTATGACCTCTCCTCTGACCAGAGTACACGACAAACAGGGAAGACGTTTGTCGAAAATCCTTAGTTGCCTGCAAGTAGAACTTGAGGGCACGAACTACATCCAGATTGTGTAGAAGACGTTCCTTCTTTGAAGAAGGATTCGGGCACAGGGAAGGCACCACGATCTCTTGATTGATGTTCCTGTTAGTGACTACCTTAGGTAAGAACCCAGGTTTTGTACGCAGAACTACCTTATCTGAATGAAAAATCAAATAAGGAGAATCACAATGTAAAGCTGATAACTCAGAGACTCTCCGAGCCGAAGAAATAGCCATTAAAAATAACACTTTCCAAGATAACTTTATATCAATGGAATGAAGGGGTTCAAACGGAACTCCTTGTAGAACGTTAAGAACAAGGTTTAAACTCCATGGCGGAGCAAACAGTTTTAAACACAGGCTTGATCCTAGCTAAAGCCTGACAAAAGGCCTGGACGTCTGGATTTTCTGACAGACGCCTGTAGTAACAAGATGGACAGAGCTGAGATCTGTCCCTTTAATGAGCTAGCCGATAAACCCTTTTCTAAACCTTCTTGTAGAAAGGACAATATCCTAGGAATCCTAACCTTACTCCAGGAGTAACCCTTGGATTCGCACCAGTATAGGTATTTACGCCATATCTTGTGGTAAATCTTCTGGTAACAGGCTTCCTAGCCTGTATCAGGGTATCAATAACCGACTCAGAAAAACCACGTTTTGATAAAATCAAGCGTTCAATTTCCAAGCAGTCAGCTTCAGAGAAGTTAGATTTTGATGTTTGAATGGACCCTGTATCAGAAGGTCCTGTCTTAGAGGTAGAGACCAAGGGCGGACAGGATGACATGTCCACTAGATCTGCATACCAAGTCCTGCGTGGCCATGCAGGCGCTATTAGAATCACTGATGCTCTCTCCTGTTTGATTTTGGCAATCAATCGAGGAAGCAGCGGGAAGGGTGGAAACACATAAGCCATCCCGAAGTTCCAAGGTGCTGTCAAAGCATCTATCAGAACCGCTCCCGGATCCCTGGATCTGGACCCGTAGCGAGGAAGTTTGGCGTTCTGGCGAGACGCCATGAGATCTATCTCTGGTTTGCCCCAACGTCGAAGTATTTGGGCAAAGACCTCCGGATGAAGTTCCCACTCCCCCGGATGAAAAGTCCGGCGACTCAAGAAATCCGCCTCCCCAGTTCTCCACTCCCGGGATGTGGATTGCTGACAGGTGGCAAGAGTGAGACTCTGCCCAGCGAATTATGTTTGATACTTCCATCATTGCTAGGGAGCTTCTTGTCCCTCCTTGATGGTTGATGTAAGCTACAGTCGTGATGTTGTCCGACTGAAACCTGATGAACCCCCGAGTTTTTAACTGGGGCCAAGCCAGAAGGGCATTGAGAACTGCTCTCAATTCCAGAATGTTTATTGGCAGGAGACTTTCCTCCTGATTCCATTGTCCCTGAGCCTTCAGAGAATTCCAGACAGCGCCCCAACCTAGTAGGCTGGCGTCTGTTGTTACAATTGTCCAGTCCGGCCTGCTGAATGGCATCCCCCGGACAGATGTGGCGAGAAAGCCACCATAGAAGAGAGTTTCTGGTCTCTTGATCCAGATTCAGAGTAGGGGACAAGTCTGAGTAATCCCCATTCCACTGACTCAGCATGCACAATTGCAAGCGGTCTGAGATGTAGACGTGCAAAGGGTACTATGTCCATTGCTGCTACCATTAAGCCGATCACCTCCATGCATTGAGCTACTGACGGGAGTTGAATGGAATGAAGGACACGGCATGCATTTAGAAGCTTTGTTAATCTGTCTTCTGTCAGATAAATCTTCATTTCTACAGAATCTATAAGAGTCCCCAAGAATGGAACTCTTGTGAGAGGAAAGAGAGAAACTTTTCTTTTCGTTCACTTTCCATCCATGCGACCTTAGAAATGCCAGAACTAACTCTGTATGAGACTTGGCAGTTTGAAAGCTTGAAGCTTGTATCAGAATGTCGTCTAGGTACGGAGCTACCGAAATTTCCTCGCGGTCTTAGTACCCGCCAGAAGGGCACCCAGAACCTTTGTGAAGATTCTTGGAGCCGTAGCCAATCCGAATGGAAGAGCTACAAACTGGTAATGCCTGTCTAAGAAGGCAAACCTTAGATACCGGTAATGATCTTTGTGAATCGGTATGTGAAGGTAAGCATCCTTTAAGTCCACTGTGGTCATGTACTGACCCTTTTGGATCATAGGTAAGATTGTTCCGAATAGTTTCCATTTTGAACGATGGAACTCTTAGGAATTTGTTTAGGATCTTTAAATCCAAGATTGGCCTGAAAGTTCCCTCTTTTTTGGGAACCACAAACAGGTTTGAGTAAAACCCTTGTCCTTGTTCCGACCGCGGAACCGATGGATCACTCCCATTAATAACAGATCTTGTACACAGCGTAGAAACGCTTCTTTCTTTATCTGGTTTGTTGACAACCTTGACAGATGAAATCTCCCTCTTGGGGAGAGAATTTGAAGTCTAGGAGGTATCCCTGAGATATGATCTCTAGCGCCCAGGATCCCTGAATATCTCTTGCCCAAGCCTGGGCGAAGAGAGAGAGTCTGCCCCCCACTAGATCCGGTCCCGGATCGGGGGCCTCGGTTCATGCTGTCTTTGGGGCAGCAGCAGGTTTCCAGGTCTGCTTGCCCTTGTTCCAGGACTGGTTAGGTTTCCAGCCTGTCTGTACACGAGCAACAGCTCCCTTCCTGTTTTGGTGGCAGTGGAAGTTGGTGCTGCTCCTGCTTTGACATTCCGAAAGGGACGAAAATTAGACTGTCTAGCCTTAGCCTTGGCTTTGTCTTGAGGCAGGGCGTGGCCCTTACCTCCTGTAATCGTCAGCGATAATTTCTTTCAAACCGGGCCCAAATAAAGTTTGCCCTTGAAAGGTATATTAAGTAATATGGACTTAGAAGTTACATCAGCTGACCAGGATTTTGCCACAGCGCCCTACGTGCCTGAATGCGAATCCATGAGTTCTTAGCCGTAAGTTTGGTTAAATGTACTACGGCCTCCGAAAATGAATGAATTAGCTAGTTTAAGGACTCTAAGCCTGTCCGTAATGTCGTCCAGCGTAGCTGAACTAAGGTTCTCTTCCAGAGACTCAATCCAAAATGCTGCCGCAGCCGTAATCGGCGCGATGCATGCAAGGGGTTGCAATATAAAACCGTTGTTGAACAAACATTTTCTTAAGGTAATCCCTCTAATTTTTTATCCATTGGATCTGAAAAAGCACAGCTATCCTCCACCGGCGATAGTGGTACGCTTAGCTAAAGTAGAAAATGCTCCCCTCCACCTTAGGGACCGTTTGCCATAAGTCCCGTGGTCGGGTGGCGTCTATTGCGAAACATCTTTCTAAATATTGGAGGGGGTGAGAACGGCACACCGGGTCTATCCCATCTTAGTAACAATTTCAGTTAGTCTCTTAGGTATACGGAAAAAGCGTCAGTACTCGCCTCCCAGGTACCGCAAAGTATTTATCCAACCTACACAATTTCTCTGGTATTGCAACAGTGTTACAATCATTAAGAGCCGCTAAAACCCTCCCCTAGTAATACACGGAGGTTCTCCAATTTAAATTTAAAATTTGAAATATCTGAAACCAATCTGTTTTGGATCAGACCCGTCACCCACAGAATGAAGCTCTCCGTCCCTCATGCTCTGCAAGCTGTGACGCAGGAATCAGACATGGCCCTAGTATTATCAGCGCACTCTGTTCTCACCCCAGAGTGATCACGCTTGCCTCTTAGTTCTGGTAATTTAGCCAAAACTTCAGTCATAACAGTACGCATATCTTGTTAATGTTATTTGTAATGGCCGCCCAGATGTACTCAGGCGCCACAATATCACGCACACCCTCCCGGGCGGGAGATGCAGGTACTGACACGTGAGGCGAGTTAGTCGGCATAACTCTCCCCTCGCTGTTTGGTGAAATTTGTTCAATTTGTACAGATTGTCTTTTATTTAAAGTAGCATCAATACAGTTAGTACATAAATTTCTATTGGGCCTCCACCTTGGCATTGGAACAAATGACACAGGTATCTTCCTCTGAATCAGACATGTTTAACACACTAGCAATAAACTTGCAACTTGGTTACAATCTTATTTAACAAAAACGTACTGTGCCTCAAAGAAGCACTAAACGATTAAATGACAGTTGAAATAATGAACTGAAAAAACAGTTATAGCATCAATCCTTAAAAACAACACAACTTTTAGCAAAGGTTTGTTCCCCTTAGTAAAGTAACAATAATTAAATTTGAAACATAAAATTACAGAGCAACGTTTTTTAATCACAGTCAATATATAAGTCTCACAGCTCTGCTGAGAGAATCTACCTCCCTCCAAGAGAAGTTTGAAGACCCCTGAGTTCTGTTAGAGATGAACCGGATCATGCAGGAAATACAAGAGTAACTGACTGGAAATTTTTTGATGCGTAGCAAAGAGCGCCAAAAAACGGCCCCTCCCCCTCACACACAGCAGTGAGAGAGAAACGAAACTGTCACAATTAAAACAAGCAACTGCCAAGTGGAAAAATAATGCCCAAACATTATTCACTCAGTACCTCAGAAAATGCAAACGTTCTACATTCCAGCAAAACGTTTAACATAATAAATACCTATTCAAAGGCTTATGTACTTTTAACAGAGTAATTCCAGTGAAATACCATCCCCAGAATACTGAAGTGTAGAGTATACATACATGTCATTATAACGGTATGGCAGGATTTTCTCATCAATTCCATTCAGAAAATAAAACTGCTACATACCTCAATGCAGATTCATCTGCCCGCTGTCCCCTGATCTGAAGCTTTTACCTCCCTCAGATGGCCGAGAAACAGCAATATGATCTTAACTACTCCGGTTAAAATCATAGTAAAAACTCTGGTAGATTCTTCTTCAAACTCTGCCAGAGAGGCAATAACACGCTCCGGTGCTATTGTAAAATAACAAACTTTGATGAAGTTATAAAAACTAAGTATAATCACCATAGTCCTCCACACAAACCTATCTAGTCGTTGGGTGCAAGAGAAATGACTGGGAGTGACGTAGAGGAGGAGCTATATGCAGCTCTGCTGGGTGAATCCTCTTGGCATTTCCTGTTGGGGAGGAGTTATATCCAGAAGTAATGATGACCCGTGGACTGATCACACATAACAGAAGAAATATAACTAATAATAAAATAGACTATGGATATATCCAGAGATAGTATCCTTTTTTATTCTATAAAGGTATTAGTACTCCCAAAGTGAGGTTCCTACTTAGTCCTTAATTTTTATTGGCCCTCGTGTTGTGCTGGGTGTCCTGGTGACGGATAGCTTTAGGAGCTAGTATGAAAATACAATGCTGGTGGGCTATGTGACATCTTGTAACGATTCGTGGCAATTTGTCACTCAGTTTTGCCATTTTATCAATTAAGATTAAATAAGTGTGAGAGGTCTTCTCTATTATTCAATTCCCCTAGGGTAATAGATTATCCATGTCGAAAATCCATCTGGATTCGGCAGTTAGTAGACTTTTTTCGTAGTTGCCTCCTCTCCAATTTGGTTTCACTATTTGTATTCCTGTATAGTGGAAATCTTTCTTATTTCCCTGGTGGTGATTCGTAAAAATGTCTGTACCAGTGCAGTTTCTGTGTTTTTATGTTTAATTTTTAGTAAATGCTCCCTAATTCTAATCTTAAGGACCTCGGGATGTTTGTCCGATATATTGGCGCCCACAGCTGCACCATATCCAGATAGATTACTCCTTTGCTGGTGCATCTTATCAGGTCAATGATCCTGTACTTGACCCTTTGTGTTATGCGAGATAATTTCCTTCGTTTTAATTGCCTCTTTTGGCACGCTTTGCAATTCAAGCAAGGGAAGAAACCCTTTATTTTCTTTCCCAAAAACATCTCTGGTTTTGTTCTTTATGTTTCTCGGTTATACTTGGTGATAGTTGTTTTTTAAATTCCTCTGTTTTCTTGTATATAAAAAGACTGGTCGGGTGGGTTAGCTTGTCTCCTAACACCTCGTCGTCTTTAAGAAGTGGCCAGTGTTTCTCTATGATTTTTTCCACAGTTCTTCTGTTTTCGCTAAATTCTGTAATAAAAGGAATGGTAAGGTGGTCTTCTTCTGGATTATATTGTTTTCTTGGATTTATATGTTAGGAGTTCTCTCCTATCCCTCTGTCGTACTTCTTCAATGTTCCTATTGAGATTTCTTCGTCATAGCCTCTTTCCAAAAAATTTTCTTTTAAGGTGGTCACTTGCTCTTCCCATTTATTTTGGGTTGGAAAACAGTTCTTTTTAAGCCTTAGGAATTGTCCTTTCGGTTATTAGTTTTCCATCTTTCGATGGGTGACAACTCGCTTTGTGTACATAGTTGTTACAGTCCACTTCCTTAAAGAAAGTGGACCGTCTCTAATTTACCATTCACAATCTCAATTCTGAGGTCCAAAAAAGTAATTTCTTTTTTGCTCATTTCATACGTGAATGTGAGTTGTTTGTGTTGTTATTCCATAACATTTATTGTGTGTTGCAGGCTCATCCATGGAACCCTTTTCCAATCATAATTATATCATCGATATACCTATTGTAGAGGACAGGTCCTCGCTCGGCTGGGCATGATTCCCAAAGATCAGTTCCCAGTGGACTGTAACAATCTTGTACACAAAGCGAGTTGTCACCTCAAAAGATGGAAAAACTAATATACCGAAAGGACAATTCCTAAGGCTTAAAAAGAAACTGTTCCAACCCAAATAAATGGGAAGAGCAAGTGACCACCTTAAAAGAAAAATTTTTGGAAAGAGGCCTATGACGAAGAAAAGTCTCAATAGGAACAATGAAGAAGTACGACAGAGGTGATAGGAAGCATAACTCCTAACCATATAAATCCATAGAAAACAAATATAAATCCAGAAGCCGACCACCCTTACCATTCCTTTTTAATACAGAATTTAGCGAAAACAGAAGAACTGTGGAAAAAATCATCGAGAAACACTGGCCACTTCTTAATAGACGACGAGGTGTTAGGAGACAAGCTAACCACCCGACCTTTCTTATATACAAGAAAACAGAGCATTATAAAAACAAACTATCACAAGTATACAGAGAAACAAAGAACAAAACCAGAGATGTATTTGGGAAAGAAATTAAAGGTTTCTTCCCTTGCTTGAATTGCAAAGCGTGCAAAAGAGGCATTAAAACGAAGAAATTATCTCGCATAACACAAAGGTCAAGTACAGGATCAATGAATGACCTGATAAGATGCACCAGCAAAGGAGTAATCTATCTGATATGGTGCAGCTGTGGGCTCCCAATATAATCGGACAAACATCCCAAGTCCTTAAAGATAGAATTAGGGAGCATTTACTAAAATTAAACATAAAAACCACAGAACTGCACTGTACAGACATTTTACGAATCACCACCAGGGAAATAAGAAAGATTTCCACTATACAGGAAATACAAATAGTGAAACCCAAATTGGAGAGGAGGCAACTACGAAAAAGTCTACTAACTGCCGAATCCAGATGGATTTTCGACATGGATAGTCCTATACCCCTAGGGAATTGATTAATAGAGAAGACCTCTCACACTTATTTAATCTTAATGATAAAATTGGCAAAAATGAAGTGACAAATTGACACGAATCGTTACAAGATGACACATAGCCCAACCAGCATGTATTTTCATACTAGCCTCCTAAAGCAATCCGTCACCAGACACTCCAGCACCAACACAGGGCCAATAAAAATTAAGACTAAGTAGGAACCTCACTTTGGGAGTACTAATACCTTTATGAATAAAAGATACTATCTCTGGATATATCCATAGAATATTTATTTTTAGTTTTATTTCTAGTCTTTACTCCTAACTATAATCGGATAACTAGTACCAAATAATACCACCAATTCAGCTTACGGGACTATAATAATTAGTGGACCAGACATCCTAGATAATATACCCCACAGATAGATTAAAAGCAAGAATCAGGACCTCATATTAACAACATTACTATTTTTAGAGACATTTTGAGAGTATTTAGATTTTAATATATCACCTGCACTAATATTCTAATATTTTATCATTTTAATATACATTCAAAGGGTCTCTTTAATATATTAAAAATCCCCTGCGACCCAGAATAGAGCTTTTATTATTTTACAAAATTCATTTTTATATACCAATTTTATACTAATTTTTAAGTCCATTTCTATCCCTTTTTAAGTATTAACTTCTTAGTAGATTCTTCCTATAGTATGTTCGTTCCATGTAGGAACGATCATAAAAAGGCATCCATAGAACAAACCAAACCCTTGGAACCCAATATATTGAGAAATCTCCGCTAAATCATTTGTCACCCTCTGTAAAACACAATACCGGAGGTATTGTCATGGCAACCGGCAATGTTTGTAAACACTGGGTATACGAAGTGACGCAAGAGACAAGCACGTCACTTCCGGGTTTTACTTAGATACAAACATCCGGTTCAACGAGTGAAACTTCCCTACATCTGATACTTCCGGTTTCACCAAAAACACAAACATCCGGTTTAACGAGGGAGACAAAACAACGAAATGTAAGCAACTAAGTACAAAATACTAAACGGAATCTTAATATAAAGAGAATTAACAATAGAACACTTAGAATAAGAATAAATAAAAAAAAAACAGGAAAAAAGAGTTCATAGAAAAACCGTAAGGGAAAGATAATACTTCCTCCGGGTCAAGTTAGGCTAACGTTTTTTGGCGCCAAATGGCACGACCCTTTGTATTGGTAGAATACACCTTAAATAGCCACCATAACTCACCAGAAACATAGTCTTGAAAAAGGCCTAACTGAGAGGCCGAAACGCGTTGACAGAATTTGGTGAGCAATATTTCATTACTTTCTTTTTATCTGTAGCATTATTGCACTATGTTGTTTTGTTGTTTGCAGGTTTTAATGAGGATAGAGTCTTATAATATAGACCTGAATCACCCTAGAAAACCACTCCAACAACAAAGCATTCGCCAGAACGGAAAGGAGGATTTAAATCATCATTATTACAACACTTTACTTTATACCACCAATAACTATCGATAAAGGATTTGGAGTACACCCATACCCTACAAACCCCTTTTTTTCCACTAACTAATTTCTCACTATCACCACTCTTGGATTACTACACATTTTTTGAGTTTTAATTTTTTACACTTTTATCATATTTTATCCAATATATTTTGATCAACATACTTCGATTTTAAAAACACCAATATATTTCTTGTTTTGAACACAGATTTTTTTCTGGAACACTGCATTTTTTCACTTAAAGGAATCATTTTTATTTTTATACCATTATTGTTTTTTCACATTTTTCACGGAGGAGGATATTCCCATTAAGGAACTAGAGACCACTATTTTGATCATCTAACTGGTGCAATCACCCAAACCACATTTTAAGGATTTTTTAAGAAATTGAATAACAACAATTTCTTGTCAACCCAATAATTTAAAGTAATTATTTAAAACAAGTTTGTGTTTTTAAAATAAGTTTGTGTGTTTAATATCCAAACAATTGTTATTTATTGATTATATTGTACAATATTTAGAATATGTACATGGATCCCTGTTTTTAACTGAATGTTTTCAATTATATGCTTAATTTTACTTTATTGTATTAACATTTGTCAAACTCTTACATTGCTTATAGATTTCATCTTTATACAACCTTGTGTTGTCTTTTTACCAATAATATCTACACTTGATAGAAAGGCACATTTAATCTCTTAACCCACCTCCCATAGCCTCCAGTTAGGCGCTTTCTGATATTCTACTACCAATAAATGTATTAACCCCTAAACCGCCGCACTCCCGCCTCACAAACACTATAATAAATATTATTAACCTCTAATCTGCCCTCCCCTAACATCTCCGCCAACTACCTACAATTATTCAACCCCTAATCTGCCGCCCCCAATGTCGCCGCTACTATAATAATGTATTAAGGCCTAAACCTAAGTCTAACCCTAACAACCCCCTAAGTTAAATAGTAAAATTTATTTTGTTTTAAATTTATAATTAAATAAATTATTCCTATTTAAAACTAAATACTTACCTAGAAAATAAACCCTAATATAGCTACAATATAACTAGTAGTTACATTGTAGCTATTTTAAGCTTTATAATTTATTTTACAGGCAACTTTGTATTTATTTTAAATAGGTACATAGCTATTAAATAGTTAATAACTATTTAATAGCTACCTAGTTAAAATAATTACAATATTACCTGTAAAATAAATCCTAACCTAAGTTACAAATACACCTAACACTACACAATCAATAAATTAAATAAATTACCTACATTATCTAAACTCAAATACAATTAAATAAACTAAACTATAGTACAAAATACAAACACTAAATTACAAAAAATAAAAAAATTACAAGAATTTTAATCTAATTACACCTAATCTAAGCCCCCTAATAAATAAAAAAGCCCCCCAAAATAATAACAATTCCCTACCCTATACTAAATTACAAAGTAATCAGCTCTTTTACCAGCCCTTTTAATCCGCTCCTTTTACCTGTAAACAAAACCTGTACATCCCCCCCAACATAACAACCCCCACCCACACACACCCTTACTCTAAAACCACCCGATCCCCCTAACACTACCCATCCCTGAAGATCTCCCTACCTTGAGCAGTGTTCAGCCAGCCCGGCCACCGATGGAACAGAATGAGGACATCTGGACCAGGCAGAAGTCTTCATCCCTATCCGGGCAGAAGAGGACATCCGGACCGGCAGACATCTTTCATCCAGACGGCATCTTCTATCTTCATCGTTCCGGAGCGGAGCCCATCTTCTATCCCAGCCGACGCGGAGCAATCCTCTTCTTCCGACGGGACTAATGACAAATGAAGGATCCTTTAAATGACGTCATCCAAAGATGGCGTCCCTCGAATTCTGATTGGCTGATAAGATTCTATCAGCCAATCGGAATTAAGGTACGGAAAAATCTGATTGGATGATTTAATTAGCCAATCAGATTTAAGTTCAATCTGTTTGGCTGAGCCAATTGATTGACCTCGGTCCGGAAGTCCTCTTCTGCCCGGATAGGATGAAGACTTATTGCTGGTCCGGATGTCCTCTTCTTTCCTTTCCATCGGTGGCCGGCTGGGCTGAACACGGCTCAAGGTAGGGTGATCTTCAGGGGGGTAGTGTTAGGTTTTCTTATAGGGGGGGGGATTGGGTGGTTTTAGAGTAGGGGTGTGTGAGTGGTGGGGTTGTAATGTTGGGGGGTGGTTGTATTTTTTTTTACAGGTAAAAGAGCTGATTACTTTGGGGCAATGCCCCGCAAAAAGCCCTTTTAAGGGCTGGTAAAAGAGCGGATTACTTTGTCAATTAGTATAGGGTAGGGAATTTTATTATTTAGGGGGGGCTTTTTTATTTTATTAGGGGGCTTAGATTAGGTGTAATTAGATTAAAATGTTCTGTAATATTTTTGTATTTTGTTACTATAGTTTAGTTTATTTATTGTATTTGAGTTTAGATAAATTGTAGGTAATTTATTTAATTAATTTATTGATAGTGTAGTGTTAGGTGTAATTGTAACTTAGGTTAGGATTTATTTTACAGGTAATATTGTAATTATTTTAACTAGGTAGCTATTAAATAGTTATTAACTATTTAATAGCTATTGTCACCTAGTTAAAATAAATACAAAGTTGCCTGTAACATAAATATAAACCCTAAATAGCTACAATGTAACTATTAGTTAGATTGTAGCTATATTAGGGTTTATTTTATAGGTAAGTATTTAGTTTTAAATAGGAATAATTTAATTATAGTAAATTTATTTCGCTTTATTTAAATTATATTTAATCTTTAGGTGGGTGTTAGGGTTAGACTTAGGTTTAAGGAGTTAATACATTTATTATAGTAGCGGCAACGTTGGGGGCGGCAGATTAGGGGTTAAAAATTGTTGGTAGGTTGGCGGGCAATGTTAGGGAGGGCGATGATTAGGGGTTATAGATTTATTATAGTGTTTGTGAGGCGGGAGAGCGGCGGTTTAGGCGTTAATACATTTATATAGTGGCGGGCGATGTATCTGGTCGGCAGATTAGGGGTTAATAAGTAGGTGGTAGGTGGTGGCGACGTTGGGGGGGATGAAAGATTAGGGGCTTAATACATATAATGTAGGTGTCCGGCGATGTAGAGACAGCAGATTAGGGGTTCATAGGTATTATGTAGGTTGCGGGCGGTGTCCGGGAGCGGCAGATTAGGGCTTAATATTAATTATGCAGGTTTCAGCCGATAGCGCAGATTAGGGCTTAATAAGTGTAAGGTTAAGGGTGTTTAGACTCGGGGGTCATGTTAGGGTGTTAGGTGTAGACATAGATTTATTTTCCCCATAGGAAACAATGGGGGCTGCGTTAGAAGCTGAACGCTGCATTTTTTTTGCAGGTGTTAGGTTTTTTTTTCAGCCAGCTCAGCCCCATTGTTTCCTATGGGGAAATCGAGAACGAGCAACATTTTTCCAGCTTACCACTACCGTAGGCAATGCCTGGTATTGAGAGGTGAAGGGAAGCTAAATTTGGCTCAACGCTCCCCTTTTCCTGAGGCTAACACAGCCATTCAGACAACTCTTAATACCAGCGTTGGCTTAAGGGTGCGCTGGAAAAAAAAAAGACTGTTAGCACCGCAGGTCTTTACGACAAAACCTCGTAATCTAGGCGTATGTTTTAACTCGAATCTCAGTTTTAACTTTTTTTATCTAAATAATCTACTTTCTAAGTTCTATCGATTGCTGAATAATAGATACTATCACTTTTAATATTCCTTCTTAGTCCTTAGAAATTGAGACTTTGGAATAGATTGAATAAGATGGTCAGGATGCTGGGATGTAGTATGCAGAATTGTATTTCAGCTGTTGGTTTTGTGAAATTACTAAAGAGTTTATTGCCCACAGGATTTTTAACTATAAGGAGCAAGATCATCTATTATCAAACAAACAATTCAATTTTCATTATACCAAGGATTGTGGGAAAAAAAAAAAAAAAAAAAAAAAAAAAAAAAAAAAAAAAATAAAAAAAAATAAATAATATATATATATATATAATATATATATATATATATATAATATATATATATATATATATATTATATATATATATTTATATATTTATAATAATAATATATATAGTGGTGGGCGGGCTGTCTCCTCGTAAACTACGGAGCTTCCCACCTCCTTTTGCTGCTTCCCCTCCAATGTCAGTGACGTCACCCCCTAGACAGACCCTGGCAGATTGGTGGAGCGGTAGGAGGCAGAAGCAGAGGAAAGGGAGGGATACTGCAGCTGCCACCCTGCTGCAGAAAAGGTCCAGAAGAAAGGAGGATAAAGGTTGGCTAAGGCCACTGCCCCAAATTAAGCTTGGCTGGACTAGAGGGGGGCGTGGCCAGACCGGTCTATACAAATTTCAAGGGCCGGTCTGGCTTCTCAGTCCGGTTCTGTAAGAGAGTGTGTGTATATCCCTGGCTATATATGTATGTGTGCAAATAATCCTGCCTCAGATTGCTGCCATGTGAACAAGAATATTCTCTTTTTAGGTATGAGAATAAAGTTTATAATATCTATTAGTATATAATTGTATACAAAGATTGTTTTATTCTTAATACAAATGTATATTAGAAGCGTATAATGGCACAATATAAGTTTACGTATGACATCATTAAAATTTGTATTTGAAAAAGTGGGACCACTAGCTCTTGGGCAAATGCCTGTAAGGAACCTAGGAGACGTGCTGAGAGTCGCTTTCACCAAGGCACAACCACGCACATCACGTGATCCGGTCAGCTGGACCTATGCCGACGCGCGTTTCACCCGTGCGTTCACGATTGACATCAGGCTTCGTCGTCACCACATTACTTGTTGATATAAGTATTTCTCAAGTATTTTTACTCGCACATCCCCTGACCAGTCAGGTTCAGTGTATTATGTATGACACAGCTATTACTACTATTATGGTGTGTATATGTTGCAATTGACCAAAATAACTGTTTTGTATATATTTCACTTTTCACCATTGTGAAGGGGAAGGGCCTACTCTGCCTACCCCCTTGTTATCTATCTTTACTATTACGCTAGTAAAAAAAAAAAAAAATCATCTGCAATGAGCTGCTCTTAGATGAAGAAAACAAGTTTAGGAAGGCTAAAATGTAAACAATTTTTTTTTTTTTTTTATATCTCGTCTTCATTGCATGTGCTTAAAAATGCCAAAGAGCACAATGTGGCATTCACCAAACATCTGGAGGCAATAAAGCATTCATCCATTTTAATCCCTTTGCTTCACATGGTGATTGGTTTACTGCAAAATTAAATCTACAAAATAGTTGGGTTGATGCCGGAATCCCAAGACCAATGCAGCTGACTGAAAAATAATAATTGTTCTTGCATAATATGCATAAAACTGGTTCCATTAATAGTCCCAATTAACATATTTTCTTCTTCTTTCTCCACACTACATAAAAGCACTCTTCAGAAGCCACAGAAGTGATAAGATGAAGGTAATTAGCAGACTCCCAGAATATAAGCAGTTTGAAATGATTGGCATGGTTTTTTTTAAAGCAATTAAAAAAAAAAAAAATGTGCAGGCATGTGACTTAAAGCCCTGAATTGATTTCAGGCATTACTACTTGGATTCTGTTAGCATAGAGTCCTTAGCAGAGGGGGTAGCGAAATGTAATTAGTTTGCAGAGAACTAAACACAGTACAAACAGCCCAGCTGAGTTTATTTAAAAGGCTGTGAAGAGTAGGACATCAGTCAATGTGCTTAGTTTCCATAAAAAAGGCTTCCATTACCCTCAAATAGTTCATATTAATATGGTCAAATAATAATACAGCAGAGTTTCTCCATCAAAATATTAAATACATTAAAAAAAAAACAAAAAAAAAACTAGTAATAGGCAAATGCTTTGGCCTATCCATTAAAAATGGACATTTAAACACTAAATACATGCTAAATATAATAACATGCTCAAAGCAAAGATTGCCCTAAGAATAAAATGCAGAGGTTTTTTTTTTTTTTTTTTAAAACATGGACACCCCCATGTTGTAACCTAGGTTTCCTTCTCTGAGGCCAATCGGGTTGGTCATTAATGGTTTGCAAGCAATAACTGTGTGGAGTCTATACTTTCACTTCAAAGAAGACGACATGGAAAGACCACAATTTGCCTGGATAAATTCTTTCAGCTGGGTTGCCTTCAAAATGCCAGGATGCCTTGTGGGTTCTGTAATGGAAGAACTTCCTTGAGTTAAAGGGACACTGAACCCGAATTTGTTCATTTGTAATTCTGAAAGAGCATGCAATTTTAATCCACTTTCTAATTTACCTCCTATTATCAATGTATCTTTTGTTCTCTTGCTATCTTTTTTCGAAAATGAAGGACTTAAGTTATTTTGGTTTCAGTACTCTGGACAGCACTTTTTTATTGGTGGATGAATTTATCCACCAATCAACAAGGACAACCCAGGTTGTTCAAGAAAAATAGGACGGCATCTAAACTTACATTCTTGCATTTCAAATAAAGATACCAAGAGAATGAAGAAAATTTGATCATAGGAGTAAATTTGAAATTTTATTGAAATTTCATGCTCAATATGAATCACGGAATAAAATTTTTGGGTACAGTGTCCCTTTAAAGGACAGAATACACCAATTTTTATATAACTGCATGTAATAGACACTACAATAAAGAATAATATGCACAGATACTGACCTAAAAAAGAAAAAAATTATGCTTACTTGATGCATTTATTTTTCTTTCATGTAAATGGCAAGAGTCCATTAGCTAGTGACGTATGGGATATACAATCCTACCAGGAGGGCAAAGTTTCCAAAACCCTCAAAATGCCTATAAATACACTCCTCACCACACTCATAATCAGTTTAAACAAACTTTGCCTCCTATGGAGGTGGTGACAAGTAAGTTTGTGCTAAGATTTCTACGCTGATATGCGCTTATTAGCATTTTTGAAGCCCGTTTCCTCTCAGAGTACAAGTGAATGTCAGAGGGATGTGAAAGGAGTAGTATCACCTATTGAATGCAATGGTTTTCCTCATGGGGATCTATTTCATAGATTCTCCATTATCGGTCGTAGGATTCATCTCCTACCTCCCTTTCAGATCGACGATATACTCTTATATACCATTAACCTCACTGATAACCATATGTGGATGGTGTCTTCGGGTAAGTATGTTTTCATTACTTAAGACACTCTCAGCTATGGTTTGGCACTTTATGTATTTATATAAAAGTTCTAAATATATGTATTGTACTTATATTTGCCATGATTCAGGTTTTCAGTATATTTAATTTTGCAGACTGTCAGTTTTATATCTAGGAAATGAATTTTTTTAGAAATGTATTTCTTACCTGGGGTGTAGTCTTTTTTCAATTTACTGTCATTTCGCAGGCAGAATAAGGCTCGCGGGGGCGCAAAATGCTAAAAGTTTATTGGCTCATTCTTGGCGCGAGATTTCTTTTGGAGCGAAGTTACGTTTGTTAACGCAATTCGTCATTTCTGGCAACTTAGTTGATGCCGGGGTCCTTTGACAAGGTTGCATCATCTAGACGCGAGTGTGTTTTCCGGACGTTTTGGTGCCAAAAATATTCTTCTGTTTGTTGTGCGTCATACTTGGCGCCAAATATTTTCATTATTTTAGACCCCATTCCGTTTTGCCTCTTGCTTTTTTCTATGTCAGAGGGCTATTCTGTTTGCATTTTTCCCCATTCCTGAAACTGTCATATAGGAAATTGATAATTTTGTTTTACATGTTTTTTTCCTCTTACATTTGCAAGATGTCTCACTCTTATCCTGTCTCAGAATTCACTGTTGGATCCCAGCTGCCCGATAACAGTTCTACCAAAGCCAAGTGTATTTGTTGTAAACTTGTGGTATTATACCTCCAGCTGTGGTTTGTAATAGTTGTCATGATAAACGTTTACATGCAGAAAATGTATCCATCAATAATAGTTCATTACCTGTTGGCTGTTCCCTCAACATCTAATGCACAAGATATACCTGTAAATTTAAAATAATTTATTTCTGATTCTATTCAGAGGCTTTGTCTGCCATTGCGCCTTCTAATAATCGTAAAAGGTCTTTTAAAACTTCTCATAAGGTTGATGAAATTTCAAATTACCAGCAACATACTGAATTAATCCTTCTCTGATGAGGATCTGATTCAGAAGATCCTGCCTCAGATAATGACACTGATAAATCCTCTTATTTATTTAAATTGGAGTATATTCGTTCTTATGTTAAAAGAAGTGTTGATTACATTGGATATGGATGAAACTAGTCCTCTCGATATTAAAACTAGTAAACGTTTAAATTCTGTTTTTCTGTGGTTATTCCAGAGGTTTTTGCAGTTCATGATGCTATTTCTGATATGATTTCTAAGGAATGGAATAAGCCTGGTACTACTTTTATTCCTTCTTCAAGGTTTAAAAAAAATTGTATCCTTTGCCAGAAGTTAGATTGGAGTTTTGGGGAAAAGATCCCCAAAGTTGATGGGGCTCTCTCTACTCTTGCTAACACGTACTACTATTCCTACGGAAGATAGTACTTCTTTTAAAGATCCTTTAGATAGGAAACTTGAATCTATCTAAGGAAAGCTTATTTTATATTCAGGTCATGCAATTTATTTGGCTGATGTTGCAGCAGCTTCAACTTTTTGGTTGGATACTTTAGCGCAACAAGTATCGGATCATGATTTGTCTAGCATTGTTAAGTTTATTCAATATGCTAATAATTTCATTTGTGATGCCCATTTTTTATATCAAAATTGATGTTAAATCTACAGTATGTCTTTAGCTATTTTAGTTAGAAGAGCGTTGTTGCTTAAATCTTGGAATGCTGATATGACTTCTAAGTTCAGATTGCTATCTCTTTCTTTCCAAGGTAATAAATTATTTGGTTCTCAGTTGGATTCAATAATTTCAACTGTTACTGGGGGAAGGGGAGTTTTTTTTGCCTGAGGAAAAAAAAACCTAAGGGTAAAATCTAAAGCTTTTAACCGTTTTCGTTCCTTTCGACAAATAAGGAACAGAAATCTAATCTTCCCCAAGGAATATGCTTCCATTGAAAGCCTTCTTCAAATTGAAATAAATCCAAGCCATTTAAGAGATCAAAACCAGCCCCAGGTCCGCATGAACGTGCCGGCCCTCATTCCAGCTCAGCTGGTAGGGGGCAGATTAAAAAATGTTGACAGATGTTTGGATCAATTCGGTCCAAAGTATTGTCTCTCAGGGGTACAGAATAGGATTCAGAGCAAGACCGCCTGTGAGAAGATTTTTTCTCTCACGCTTTCCGGGTAAACCAAGTAACGGCTCAAGCTTTCTGAAGGTGTGTTTCAGACCTGGAGTTGTCAGGGTTAATCATGCCAGTTCAGTTTCAGAACAGGGTCTGGGGGGTATTATTCAAATCTATTCATTGTTCCAAAGAAAGAAAATTCATTCAGACCAGTTTTGGATCTAAACCTTTTGAATAGATATGTAGAGTACCAAACTTTCAAAATGGTGACTATACAGGACTATTCTGCCTTTTGTTCAGCAAGGGCATTATATGTACACAATAGCCTTACAGGATGCATATCTTCATATTCCGATTCATCCAGATCAATATCCAGTTCCTTAGATTCTCTTTTCTAGACAGAATTACCCAATTTGTTGCTCTTCCCTTTTGGCCCCCTAGCCAACAGCTCCAAGAATATTTTCAAAGGTTCTATGTGCCCTACTCTCTGTAATCAGAGAGTGGGGTATTGCGGTACTTTCCCTTATTTGGAAGATAGCTTGGTACTCGGTATTGCGCGTATTTCCTTATTTGGAAGATAGCCTTGGTACTCGCTCAGTATTTATGTTCTGCAGAATCTCACACCAAATCAACTAGTGTTGTTTCTTCGAAGACATGGTTGGAGGATCATTTACCAAAAGTTCTTTGATTCCTCAGACAAGGGTCATCTTTTAGGTTTCCAGATAGAGACTCGAGTCATGGACACTGAATCTAACAGACAAGAGACGTTTTGAAATTGGTTGAAGCTTGTCGGAACCCTTCAGTCTCAGTCATTCCCTTCAGTAGCTATGTGCATGGAAGTTTTAGGTCTCATGACTGCAGCATCGTATTGCGATCCCCTTTGCTCATTTTCATTTGAGACCTCTCCAGCTTTGTATGCTGAACCAATGGTGCAGGGATTATACAAGGATATCACAATTAATATCCTTAAATCCCATGTTCGACTTTCTCTGACTTGGTGGTTAGATCACCATCGTATAATTCTAGGGCCTCTTTCGTTCTTCCAACCTGGACTGTGATCACAACAGATGCGAGTCTTTCAGGTTGGGGAGCTGTTTGGGGATCTCTGACAGCAAAAAGAGTTTGGAAATCTCAAGAGGGCTGAGATTACCAATCAATATTTAGGAACTCTGTGCGATTCTCAGGGCTCTTCAATTTTGGCCTCTGTTGGAGAGAACCGGTTCATTTGTTTTCAGACAGACGTCACAACTGTGGCATATGTCAATCACCAGGGTGGGACTCACAGTCCTCAAGCTACGAATGAAGTATCTCGGAGTACTTGTTTGGTGCCGAATCCAGCTCCTGTCTAATTTCTGCGGTATCATATCCCAGGTATAGACAATTGGGAAGCGGATTACCTCAGACATCAGACTTTACATCCTGGAGAATGGTCTCTCCACCCAGATGTATTTTCTCAAATTGTTCAGATGTGGGGGCTTCCAGATATAGATCTGATGGCATCTCATCTAAACACAAAACTTCCCAGGTACCTGTCCAGGTCAAGGTATCCTCAGGCAGATGCAGTGGATGCATTGACACTTCCTTGGTGTTTTCAACCTGCTTATATATTTTCCCCGCCTCTAGTTTTTCTTCAAGAGTGATCTCCAAAATCATCATGGAGCAATCGTTTGTGCTGCTGGTAGCTCCAGCATGGCCTCACAGGTTTTGGTATGCGGATCTTGTTTTGGATGTCCAGTTGCCAACCTTGGCCACTTCCACTAAGGTCCAACTATCTCAAAGTCCATTTTTCCTTCAGGATCTCAAATTTAAAATTTGAAGGGTATGGACATTGATCGCTTAGTGCTTAGTCAGAGGTTTCTCTGACTCTGTGATTAATAATATGTTGCAGGCTCGTAAATCTGTTTCTAGAAAGTATTATCGAGTATGTAAGAACTTACATTTCATGGTGTTCTTCTCATAATTCTCTTGGCATTCTTTTAGAATTTTACAGTTTCTTTCAGGATGGTTTGGATAAAGGTTTGTCTGCAAGTTCCTTAAAAGAACAGATCTCTGCTCTGTTTTATTTCATAGAAAGATTGCTAAGCTTCCTGATATGCATTGTTTTGTGCAGGCTTTGTTCGTATCAAGCCTGTCATTAAATCAATCTCTCCTCCTTGGAGTCTTTAATTTAGTTTTGAAGGCTTTACAGGCTCCTCCGTTTGAGCCTATACATTCTTTGGACATTAAACTACTTTCTTGGAAAGTGTTGCTTCTTTTGGCCATCTCTTCTGCTGGAAGAGTTTCTGAATTATCCATTCTCTCTTGTGATTCTCCATTTCTGATTTTTCATCAGGATAAGGCGGTTTTGCAGACTTCATTTAAATTCTTACCTAAGGTTGTGAATTCTAACAACATTAATAGAGAAATTGTTGTCCCTTCCTTGTGTCCTAATCCTAGAATTCTTTGGAGAGATCCTTACATTATTTGGATGCGTAAGAGCTTTGAAATATTTTTTTGAAGCTACTAAAGATTTCAGGAAGACTTCTAGTCTATTTGTGATATTTTCTGGTTCTAGGAAAGGTCAGAAGGCTTCTGCCGTTTTCCTTGGCTTCGTGGTTAAAGTTTTTGATTCATCTAGCTTTATTTGGGAGTCGGGTCAAGCCCCACCTCAGAGAATTACAGCTCATTCTACTAGATCAGTCTCTACTTTGTGGGCTTTTAAGAATAAAAGCTTCAGTTGATCAGATTTGCAAAGCAGCAACTTGATCTTCTTTGCATACATTTACTAAAATCTACTATTTTGATGTATTTGCTTTTTCTGAAGCAGTTTTTGGTAGAAAAGTTCTTCAGGCAGCTGTTTCAGTTTGATTCTTCTGCTTTTGATTTAAGTTTTTTCCTTTCATTTAAGGGAATAAATTTATAATTTGGGTTGTGGATTAATTTTTTCAGCGGAAAATGGCTGTTTTATTTTTTTCCCTCCCTCTCTTGTAACTCTTGCATGGAGTTCCACATCTTGGGTATTGCTATCCCATACATCACTAGCTCATGGACTCTTGCCAATTACATGAAAGAAAACATAATTTATGTAAGAACTTACCTGATAAATTAATTTCTTTCATATTGGCAAGAGTCCATGAGGCCCACCCCCTTTTTTATGGTGGTTATGATTTTTTTGTATAAAGCACAATTATTTCCAAATTCCTTTGCTGATGCTTTTTACTCCTTTCTTTATCACCCCACTATTTGGCTATTCGTTAAACTGAATTGTGGGTGTGGTGAGGAGTGTATTTATAGGCATTTTGAGGTTTGGGAAACTTTGCCCCTCCTGGTAGGATTGTATATCCCATACGTTACTAGCTCATGGACTTTTGCCAATATGAAAGAAATGAATTTACCAGGTAAGTTCTGACATAAATTATGTTATTTCTTGACACGGTGAGTCCATGGATCATCATAATTACTGTTGGGACTATCACTCCTGACCAGCAGGAGGTGGCAAAGAGCACCACAGCAAAGCTGTTAAATATCACTCCCCTACCCACAAACCCCCGTCATTCGACCAATGGGAAAGGAAGTAACATAAGGTTCAGAGGTGCCTAAGGTTTATAGAAAAATAAACCGTCTGAAAAATACAGGGCGGGCCGTGGACTCACCGTGTCAATTAATAAATAAATCAGGCAAGCATAAATGTTTTTTTCTTTCTAATGACACAGTGAATCCATGGATCATCATAATTACTATTGGGAACCAATACCCAAACCAGAGGACACAGATGATAAGGGAGGGACAAGACAGTTAACCTAAACAGAAGGCACCACTGCTTGAAGAACCTTTTTCACCCAAAAAGAAGCCTCAGCAGAAGCAAAAAGTATCAAATTTGTAAAACTTAAAAAAAATTGTGTAAAGATGACCAAGTTGCAGCCTTGCAAATCTGTTCCATACACTGTCAGAAAAAAGGGTATGGTTGGGGTCTGTTTGTGAACACTTAGGGTACAACTGCTGTGGTTGTACCCTCAATGGATCATAATTACACCTTAAGGAACTAATAATATGTATCATTTAGTGGTAAATAAGGTACAAATATGTTTCCAACTGTCAAAGGGTCCATGTCTGTACCATTTCACCCCCCCCCCCCAAAAAAAAAAGGTACAATCACTTGTGTGACTAAAAAGGTTGAGGGGGATGGGTGGTTCAAGGCTGCCAAACCCTGCAAGTCCATTGTACAAATCATTTGTACACCTCAATTATTCATATTTACATAACTGGCAATAAATGCAACATATATGTTGTACAGCAAAATAATTCTGTTCAATCGTTGTTGATATTATGCAAGAAGCGGGCAAAGCAAAAAAAAAAAAAAAAAAAAAAAAAATCATCTATCCCATCTATTCAATGATACTGTGTTGCTGGTTCTAAACAGCAAACAAGCACTTAACATTTTAATGTTTCTATTTAGAGCATGAAGATGTTAACTATTAAACATAAAGCAAATTTATTAACTAAAATTGCAAATTAAAAAAAATTTGTTTTAAACGCTATGAAAAATAAACAAGAGCTGTTTGAGAACCAGTTTTTGAATAAATAAAATTGTAACCCGTTCCCCAGTCACATACATTGTGCAACATGCCATAGCGCCATCTGTTGGTTGAAAGTTCCATGACATGTGTAACACAGCTCCATCTATTAGTAGCAGATTCATCACCAAAATGTGTACTGGGGAAATAGACTCATTTGCATATATTTTGCATAGAGTGACAATTCAATGTATGGTTGTGAGTTTTATCGTTTATCCCTCCCCGAATTTCCCTTCTTTTCGTTAGAATTAAATTTTATTATGTTGTTTTCTATATATTTATGTGGCATGTCACCCTAAATTAAAAGGGGTGTTTTAAGAGTCTAGTACAGAGTGATATAAAACACATTGAGTAGCTCTTTTAGCCTGGTTCTTTCAGGTGGTTCTGTAGCAGTCTATGGATTTGCTATATGGCTACAGTATCCAAACTCTGAAAAAGATGTTATATAATACATTTAATGGAACAGCATTGGTAATATGCTGTGTTGAGTACAAATTTGCCATCATGAGATACAAAGGGCTTGTCACTGGGGCAGTACCCTTAGAAGGCCAGGTTTGCAAATTTTTTTAAGGGTACAATATGGTACCATAGCACTGAGGTCCAATCTAGTCACCAAAAGGTACATATTTGCCTTTGAAAGGTACAATCTGCAAGAGTACCAATTTGTACCCATGTTAAAGGGTACAAGTGGGTGTACCTTTAGGTGTACACCAGCTTGTCACTGGGGCAGTACCCTCAAAGGCACAATTTTTGCTAATTTTTTCTGACAGTACATAAGCTCTATTTTTGTAAGCCCAAGAAGAAGAAACAGCCCTTGTGGAATGAGCCGTGATTTTTTCAGGAGTCTGCTGTCCAGCAGTCTCATATGCCAACCGAATAATACTCATCAGCCACAATAAAAGAGAAGTAGCCGTAGCTTCCAGACCCTTACGCTTCCCAGAAAAAACAACAAATAAAGAAGAAGACTGGCGAAAATCCTTAGTCGCCTGCAAAGAATATTTCAACGCTCGAACCACATCCAGGTTGTGCAACAAACGCTCCTTATGAGAAGGGATTAGGACACAAAGAAGAAACAATTTCTTGATTATTATTCCTATCCGAAACCACTTTGTGAAGGAAACCTAAGGCAGTACGCAGTACCACCTTATCAGAATGAAAAATAAGGAAAGGAGATTCACACTGCAGTGCTGAAAGCTCAGAAACTATTTGAGCCGAAGAAATAGCAACCAAAAACAAAACAATAACAACTTAATATCCAAAGGATGCATAGTCTCAAACAGAACGTGTTTAAGAACTCTAAGAACCAAATTAAGACTCCAAGGAGGAGTAACAAACTAAAACATAGGCCGGATTCTAACCAGGGTCTGACAAAACGATTAAGCATCTGGCACATCTGACAGACGCTTATGCAACAAAATAGATAAAGCAGAAATTTGACCCTTCAAGGTACTAGCAGATAAACCCTTCTCCAGACCCTCCTGGAGAAAAAGACAAAATCCTAGGAATTCTAACTCTACTCCAAGAGAACCCTTTGGATTCACACCAATACAGATATTTACGCCATATCTTATAGTAAATCTTTCTAGTCACAGGCTTACGAGTCTGAATCATAGTTTGAATAACAGACTCAGAAAACCCACGCTTAATAATAATAATAATTCAATCTCCAATCAGTCAGCTTCAGAGAAACGAGATTTGGATAAAGGAAGCACCCTTGAAGTAGAAGGTCCTCCCTTAACAGAAGTCTCCAAGGTGGAAGAGATTACATCTCCACCAGATCCGCATACTAGATTCTGCGGGGCAATGCCGGAGCAATAAGTATCACTGACGCCCTTTCCTGTCTGATTCAAGCAATGACCCGTGGAAGGAGAGCGAACGGAGGAAAAACAAACATACGCTAGAATAAAATTTCAAGGAACTGCCAGAGCATCAACCCATACCTCGGAAGCTTGGCATTCTGATGAGATGCCATGAGATCCAGCTCCGGCTGCCCCCACTTGAGAACCAAGCTGGAAAACACCTCCGGGTGAAGCTCCCACTCCCCGGATAAAACGTCTGCCTGCTCAGAAAATCTGCTTCCCAAATGTTTGCCCCTGGAATATGGATTGCAGACAGACAGCAGTTGTGAGCCTCCTCCCACTGAATAATATTGACTACCTCTGTCATGGTCAAGGAACTCTGTGTTCCTCCCTGATGATTGATGTAAGCCACTGATGTTATGTTGTCCGACTGAAACCTGATAGACTGGGCTGAAGCTAACGGAGGCCAGGTGCGCATTGAAGATTGCCCTCAGTTCTAAGATATTTATGAGAAGAACCGACTACTCCCAAGTCCAGAGACCCTGAGCCTTCAACGAGCCCCAGACAGCAACCCATCCCAGCAGGCTGGCATCCGAGGTCACAATCACCCAGGAAGGTCTGTGAAAGCAAGTTCCCTGGGAGAGATGATCCTGAGACAACCACCACAGAAGAGAGTCCCTTGTCGCCTGATCCAAAACTATTCATGGAGACCGATCCACATAATCCCCGTTCCATTGACTCAGCATGCATAACTGCAGAGGCCTGAGATGGAACCAAGCAAACGGAATGATGTACATAGCAGACACCATCAGACCAATGACCTCCATACACTGAGCCACTGAAGGCAGAAGGGAGGACTGAAGGGCAAGACAAGAATTGAAGATCTTTGTCTTTCTGGCCTCTGTCAGAAAAATCTTCATAGATAGAGAATCTATAATTGTTCATAAGAACACCACCCTTGTAGCTGGAATCAAGGAACTTTTCCCCCAAATTCACCTTCCATCCAAGACAACAGCATCTCCGTGTGGGAGCTTGCTTGTTTAAAAGATGGCACCTGGACTAGAATATCATCCAGATACGGTGCCCCAGCAGCACCCCTCAATCGGAGAACCGCCAGCAATGCTCCCAGGACCTTTGAGAAAATTCTGGGAGCTGTAGCAAGACTGAATGGAAGAGCCACAAACTGAATATGCCTGTCTAGGAAAGCAAATCTCAAACTTGTGATGGTCCCTGTGGATGGGAATATGCATATACGCATCCTTCAGATCCACCGTTGTCAGGAATTGGCCCTCTTGAAAGGCGGAACTCTGAGGAATTTGTTTACGCTTTTGAGATCTAAAATTGGTCTGAAGGTTCCCTCTTTCTTGGGAACCACGAACAGATTGGAATATAATCCAAGACCCTGCTCCTGAAATGGAACTGGAACTATCATTCTAATGTCGGAGAGATCCTGAAAACAACTTAAGAGCACCTCTCTCTTTATCTGGTCTACAAATAACCTGGAAAGAAGGAACCTGCCCCTGGGAGGAAATGCCTTGAATTCTAACTTGTAACCCTGGGACATGATGTCCTCCACCCAAGGATCTGGGACATCCCAAACCCAGGCATGAGCAAAATATATATATATATATATATATATATATATATATATATATATATATATATATATATATATATATATATATATATATATTCTGCTCCCCACAAGAATCATTCCCAGATTGGGGGCAGACCCTTCATGCTGACTTTGAGTCAGTAACGGGCTTCTTAGATTGCTTCCCCTTAGACCAATACTGATTGGACTTCCAGGAGGACTTAGCATGTTCCTGCTTGGAAGAGAAAGGCTTACCTAAAAACTTTCTAAAGGAACGAAAATTACTCCGACGGCCCTTCTGCCTATTCCTCTTATCCTGAGGGAGAGAATGCCCCTTACCTCCTATAATATCAGAAATAAGATCAGCTTAACCCGGCCCAAACAAGGTCTTACCCTTGTAAGGAATTGACAAAAGCTTAGACTTAGAGGACACATCCACAGACCAGGACTTCAACCATAAGGCTCTGCGTGCCAGAAAAGCAAAGCCAGAAATATCTGCTCCCAACTTGATGGCTTGTAAAGAAGCATCCATAATAAAGGAATTAGCCAACTTAAGAGCCTTAATCTTATCCTGGATTTCCTCAAGGAGGAGTATCTGTCTGAATAGAATCAGACAACGCATCAAACCAATATGCTGCCGCACTGGTGACAGTAGCAATAGCGCAGGCTGTCATTTCAACCCCTGGTGAACATACATCCTTTTAAAGCAACGCCTCCAACTTCTTATCGATAGGATCCTTAAAAGAACAACTATCCTCAATGGCATTAGTGGTCCTCTTAGCCATGTTAGAAATTGCTCCTTCCACCTTGGGAACCGTCTGCCAAGACTCTTTGATAGAATCAGTAATTGGAAACATCTTCTTAAAAATTGTAGAAGGGGGAAAAAGGAATCCCAAGGTTTCTCCCACTCACATGCAATAATCTCTGAAGCACTGTCTGGAACAGGAAATAAATTCACCGCAGCGGGATCATCAAAATACTTATTCAGCTTACTAGCCTTCTTAGGATTCACAACGACAGTCATGTCGGAGTCATCCAAGGTAGCCAAAACCTCCTTAAGCAACAAACAGAGGTGCTCTAACTTAAACCTGAAAGATACAACTTACACTGTTAGAGATTTCACCTTCAGACGCTACAGAAGTATCTTCTTCCTCAGACTTATAGTACGAAACATTCAACAGTCACAAATGAATCAGAAACCTTACTCACTAAATCCTTATACTTATGCTTCCCTTGCAACAAAGGGAAAGCAGACAAAGCCTCAGAAACTGCTAGAAAGATATGTGGGTAGCCATGTCTTGCAAAGTAACTCCAACCGGAGTGAGAGGAAATGCAGGGCACTGCATGTAAAGGTTTGGGATGCCTGAGGAGAAAGCAACAGCATAGCCTGAACAGGAGACCCCTGAAAAGCATCCGCCTTAGACAATGCTGGCTCAGATTCAAAAAGTCTATCCCTGTAATGCAATGTTCTCTCAATACATGAGGAACAAAAAGGGATTGGTGGTTCCACATTATAATCAAAACACAATGCACAAGTAACATCCTGCAGTGCCTCTTAGTCCATCTTTACTCAAAACTTAACAAAAAATAAAAGATAAGCCTTAAAAAAACCTTTTTGTCACTTTAAAAGTCAATTGCAAAAAAAAAGTTACTGTCTCTTTAAAATTTAAAGTAGTGCTTTATATTTTATGCAGAGCAAGAATGAAAAATAAAAAAAACTTAGGCAACCTCTACATCTCAGCAAGCCCTGCTGAGTTGCCTACCTGTCCTGCTGGCCAACCGGAGCAACTTCCAGAACAATCCGGACTAAATCCCTCCAGACAGCAAAACCGCCGCTCACACAGACCACAGAGCCGCACTCCGGAAATAACAGAGAGGAAAGCGTGCAATTAATTCTTTGCCGCCTCAGACAAGCCCTGTCCATCGTGGACATACCTTACTAAACCTCCCGGCCGGCATTACTCCTACAATGGAGAAAAGATCCGCCAAGAGTAGAAACACTCATCCTCTGCTTATTCCTATAATTTACTTTTATTATCAATTTTGCTTAATTCCCATGTATTCTTTGTTTAAGGAGGAGCAATGCACTGCTGGGTGCTAGCCAATGACAAAAGGCATATATGTGCAACCACTAAACACTAGCTAGCTTCCAGCTCTGGGCCTACCAAGGTATGCTTTTCAGCAAAGGATACCAAGAGAACAGAGCAACAGATAATAGAAGTAAATTGGAAAATTGTTTAAAACTGTATGCTCTGAATCTTTAAAGGAACAAAAAAAAAAAAAAAAAAAAAAAAAAAAAAGTGTATCTGTTTCATGTCCCTTTAAATTCTACTCTGCATTTCAAAAGAATGATTGAAACCATCGTTGAACAAAAGCTATGGGCATCATTAATGATACACAGTCAAGAAAGGAATTAAGTTTAACACCAAAGATAGCAATATCTTTTACAACCGCCTAAGTTGCACAAGGACCCTGTACCCCCTTCCCTATGTGAGGGTTAAACAAACTTCAAAAGTAATATTGTCCAGCAAATAGTGATGTCGCGAATAGTTCGCCGGCGAATAGTTCCCGGCGAACATAGCATGTTAGCGTTTGCTGCAGACGGCGAACATATGCGATGTTCGATCCGCACCCTATTCGTCATCATTGAGTAAACTTTGACCCTGTACCTCACAGTCAGAAGACACATTACAGCCAATCAGCAGCAAACCCTCCCTCCCAGACCCTCCCACCTCCTGGACAACATCCATTTTAGATTCATTTGGAAGCTGCATTCTTAGTGAGTGGAGGGACAGTGTAGCTGCTGCTAATTTAATAGGGAAATCTATAGCTAGGCTAGTGTATTCAGTGTCCACTACAGTCCTGAAGGGCTAGAACATCAGTCTGCTTTTTTTTTTTTTTTCCTGTGTAATCTAATTGCAGTCGCCTGCCTGCCTGCCAGCGTGTGTCAGGCTCACAGCGTAAACTGTGCCCACTTGCCCAGTGCCACCACTCATATCTGGTGTAACAGTAGTGTACATTTAAAAAAAAAAAAAAAAAACACTTTTTTGACTGTGAAATAATAGCAGACAGCTGCCAGTACCCAAGATGGCCACCAATAAGGCAGATGGGGAGGGTTAGAGAGCTGTTTGGGGGGGGGATGCTTCACCACAGCATATGTAAATATGCTAAAAAAAAAAAAAAATTAAAAAACCTTTTATTTTAGTACTGGCAGACTTTCTGCCAGTACTTAAGATGGCGGGGACAATTGTGGGGTGGGGGAGGGAAGGGAGCTGTTTGGGAGGGATCAGGGGGTCTGATGTGTCAGGTGGGAGGCTGATCTCTACACTAAAGCTAAAATTAACCCTGCAAGCTCCCTACAAACTACCTAATTAACCCCTTCACTGCTAGCCATAATACACATGTGATGCGCAGCAGCATTTAGCGGCCTTCTAATTACCAGAAAGCAACGCCAAAGTCATATATGTCTGCTATTTCTGAACAAAGGGGATCCCAGAGAAGCATTTACAACCATTTGTACCATAATTGCACAAGCTGTTTATAAATCATTTCAGTGAGAAACATAAAATTGCGAAAAAATTTAAGTTTTTTTTAAATTTGATCGCATTTGGCGGTGAAATGGTGGCATGAAATATACCAAAATGGGCCTAGATCAATACTTTGGGTTGTCTACTACACTAAACTTAAGCTAAAATTAACTCTATAAGCTGCCTACATGCTCCCTAATTAACCCCTTCACTGCTGGGCATAAAACACGTGTGGCGCGCAGTGGCATTTAGCAGCCTTCTAATTACCAAAAAGCAACGCCAAAGCCATATAAGTCTGCTATAATGGCATGTCTGGCACACAGTGATGGGGCAAGGGTCCATCTGACCACCGATACCTGGCCTGCAAAGCATGGTCAGGGCAGGCATATCACCTACACTGCGCACTGTGAAGCAGGCATAACCCTTACACTACCTGATTGATACAACATCATACCTGATGTTTTAAAGCACGTTATTCCAAACAATTTAGGAATGTTAGGTGATTAATGCCCTTTATGGATTAAAACCAGACTCTGCATCAACTATGTAATTTTCCATGGGAGTTTTGCCATGGATCCCCCTCTGGCATGCCACAGTCCAGGTGTTAGTCCCCTTGAAACAACTTTTCCATCACTATTGTGGCCAGAAAGAGTCCCTGTGGGTTTTAAAATTCGCCTGCCTATTGAAGTCTATGGCGGTTCGCACGTTCGCAAACCCACATTTTTAGGTTCGCTACATCACTACCAGCAAATCCATTTTCACTGAAAAGAAAAAAAACAATACAAACCCAAGTGTTCCTATAGTTTTATTACAAGCATGGGTCTTGGCACAATATGTATATCATTGAAATAACATCCTGCCATATATTACTAAAAGGTCACATGGATTGAAGCTAAGTTTTAACAAAGCATAGCAAGAGAAATATACATATGATAACAGAAGTAAATCTAATTTTTTGCACTCCGATTAGGACTTCCATGACTTTTTAAAATATTCACTTCCATTGTTGTAAACAGTTTCTGGAGGAAAATATGTATCAGTAATTTGTTTAGAAAAGAAACAGTATAATTTGTATCTGCTTTTAAATATCCTTTGTAAAAGTGCACAAATTGTTTTGATATAAATATGTAAATGTAAAAAAGGTTGCAGGTTTTTGCTTGTATGAGCCAAAGAAAACAAGGGATGAAAATGGGACAAATTCGAGACAGTAAAGTAAAAAAGCAAACAAACAAACAAAAAAAAAACCCACTCATGATTCAGATAGATAGAGCATGTGATTTTATTACAAGACCAGAGACTCCTATTTTTGCATAATCTTTCTTTACTACTCAATGCAGCCTTTTAAAGAACAATAACATTAATAAGATAAATATAACATAATATAAGAAGCTAACAGAAGCTTATTACAATGACAGAAAAAACAGCCAATCAGCACAGAGAATAGACTATAAACTGAGTACACAGCTGACAATCTTCCTCTTTCTTTTGCTGCTCAAATCCAGATAAGTTGTGCACAATTGAATTGATTTTTTAGTTAATTTAACTTAATATCTAGCTTAATTGTATATTTTATTCTGTATATAATAGTTCCTTATTAGTAGCCTTAGTTTTTCAGTTCATTAAATTGTATTTACCATTTTTTTTCTTCTGTTTTATATATTTTCTTATTTTTTCCCCTCTATGTTCCTGTTGCTTCATTTACGCTAATACTGCGTTTTTATATCCATTTTCCTTACCTCTTAATCTTGTCTTATGTTGCATTAGCCTTTATTTCTATTACGCTTGTCTACTCTCCCTCCCTGCAACTTACTCGGCTAGTCCCGGCGCCATCTTGTGGGCCGTCCCCCTTCCTTCCCGCCCATTCACGCTGACGTGGTGTGTGTGTTTTACCTCAGTCAGCCGGACAGCCTCCATGTTATCGAGCTGGTAACATTGTTTCTCTCTGTTACGCTCGACATATTGTGTGATATTTCATGCCCAGCAATCTCATCCTGACCTGCATTGCCATCTACTGGCTAATTACATTTGTTTAGATAAGTTTTAAAAACCATTAATACTTTACCGTTTTTTGCTCTTATTATTTAGTTTGACAAGTTACCTATCTTTATTAATTTATTCATAAGGGAAAAATTTTTGTGTATGTTAATTTAAGGGAGCTTATATTATTTAATATATATATATATAGAACATATAATTTAAATTACAATGTCTGAAATTCAAGCAGTTACATCTCCCTTGACTGTGCAAGCAGTCCAATCTATGATAGATACCTCCATGAACAACCTGTTTAATAAAATGTCCTCTCTGATGGGAGTGAAAGAGAAAAAGATATCTTTAAAAAGAAAAAACCCATCTATTGCCTGTAAAGCAAGTAAAAAACTTATTGCAAAATCACGGCAGCTTTTGGCTGATCCCGACTTTCCTCACAGCAAAGGAAGCCAAACCGCTGTCAGTAGAACCCTGCACCCTAAGGGTAACCAAATGGGGGATACTAACATATGTCAAAATTTAAAATTTAATTCTAAAGATAGAGAAAAATCCATCTTCAGAATCAGAGGTTTCAGATGGAGACGACAATACTGATATCAATTCTGATAATTTTAATGAATCTGATAATTCTGATGGCTCTCCAGCAGCTAAGAAACAGAAAGAGATATCTAAAAAATTATATAATTACAGTGAGGACGAGGAGGATTTTATTGACTGTTTGGGCAATCCTAGATTCAAACCAGACGAACTACACCATCCCCGGTCCGCCGAGTGGTGCCCCCCCTTTGACTTAATCAATGAATTTGGCTATCAACTTCGTAAACCCCTGAAAAAAAACAAACCCGCAATAAAATGAAAGCTGAATGCCCTCGCTCCCTTTTACCAAAAAATGCTTCAGTTACTCCAGAGGTCGATCCCAAAATTCATCGGCACTCCAGGTTACAAATTAAAGAAGGGAGTAGATAGATCCTGGAAAATTTGTCAGGACAAACTTTTAGACTCTGTCGGCCCCCTGACTAAGTTGTTTGAACTGTCTGAACAAGGTGTAGCAGAAAATTGTCCTCTAGACCCTTACGTAGTCAGAGAATGGGTCCAAAAACTGCTTTGCTTTGTTGAAAATACCAACTGCGCCATGTCTGGCGAAAAGCGGCACAACATTTTAAGGAAAATAGATCCAAAAATTTCAGATTTTTCCTCTAACATCGCATCCGATAACAATGGTCTTTTGTTTGGTGATTCATACTTAAAAGACCTTAGTCAATATGTAAACACCTTCTCCAATTTAAACAAAGTAAAGACATCAGTAAAGAATTTTTTTTATCCTAATCAGAGTTTCTCTGATAGGGCTGGGAGAGGCAGAGGCTGCTTTCCCGGCCGCCAATCCTATTTATCCAGGTCTCACTACTTTCCCCATCAATCCCAATACCAACACCAATTCCAGACACAATTTCAAAGAGGTTATACAGACCCATCTACCTCCTCCTTCCCGACAAGAGGACGCCCCTGGACTCAGAGGTTTTAGGAGCAGAGCCAGAGCTAGACAAGCTCCAGGTAAATTTATTATTTCCTCCCCCTGTTTCTTTTTTCCCAGAAAAAATTGGTGGCAGACTCGTCCTGTTTGCCCAAAATTGGGCTGCAATTACTTCAGATGCTTGGGTCTTACAGGCAGTCTCAGGTATTCTCATAGAATTCATATCTCCTCCAATTCAAATCAGTCTCCCTCATCCCAGTCATTTTTCTCAAGACACTCTTTTGGTCGAGAGAGAAATCTCAACTCTCTTCTCTAAAAAAGCAATTCTTCCTGTTTTTCAACCCCAAGATTTTTACCTAAGCAACTTATTTTTAGTAAAAAAGAAAAACAACCAATTCAGGCCTGTCATAAATCTAAAGTCATTAAATGCTTAGGTGGTATACGATAATTTCAAAATGGAGGGAATACATTTATTAAGAGAATGTTTAAGAGAAAACGATTGGTTGGTTCGTCTAGACCTTACAGACGCCTATCTAACCATTCCAATTGCTCAAGAACATTGGAAATTTTTGACATTCCATTGGGAAGACCAACTTTGGAATTTCACTTGTCTTCCTTTCGTTTTGTCTTCCACCCCTTGGATTTTCACCAAGCTACTCAAACCTGTAGTGGCTTGGTTGAGACTTCGAGGTTTTCATCTGATAATTTATTTAGACGACATTTTAATAATGGACCAAGACTTTCTCTCTCTTCAGAATCGTCTCATTTCTACAATTTCCTTACTAGAATCTTTAGGCTTTATTGTGAACAAACAGAAGTCAGTTCTTTACCCCTACAAGATCTTTAATTTTCTTAGGTTTTCAAATCGATACAGTGCTATCCACTTCGAGTCTTCCTCCAGACAAGGTGAAGAACATCAAGAAAGAAATTTCCAGAACTCTATCCAAAGATTTAGTCCCCATCAGAACTATAGCCAGAATAGTAGATTTACTATCATCCTCTATTCAGGCTGTTTTTCCCGCTCCTTTACATTATCGAGAACTTCAGAGACTCAAAATTCTTCATTTGAGAAAAGGATTTTCTTATTCTCATATGATTCCTTTGTCTTCAGAAGCCAAAGAAGAACTTTCCTGGTGGCTTTCTCATTTGGAAGCCTGGAATGGGAGAGCCATTTTTGGCAGGACTCCCGATTTCGTTATAGAATCCGACACTAGTCTTTCAGGCTGGGGTGCACGTTGTGGTCCTTCCATCACAGGTGGCAAATGGACATTGGAGGAGAAACGTTTCCATATCAATTGTTTGGAATTATTGGCTGGCTCGTTTGCAGTCAAAAGTTTTGCCAAATTTTCTTCTCCAGTTTCTATTCTCCTGCGCATGGACAATATTTCAGCGGTGCAGTACCTCAATCGTTTGGGAGGCACCAAATCGAGGAACTTGTCCAACATAACCAAAGAGTTTATTCATCTTTGTTTAGACAGGAATATTTCTATCAAGGCGGAATATATTCCAGGACAATCAAACTCAGCTGCAGACTGGGGATCTCGTCATTTGACAGATTCCAGCGATTGGAGATTGGACAGGAACATTTTTCTCTCCCTTCAATCTCTCAGAGGTCCCTTTTGTTTAGACCTTTTTGTATCCAGGACCAATTTCCAGATTTGCCCATCCTTCAGTTGGCACCCGGATCCGGAGGCAGCGGCCATAGATGCTTTTCTTCATCTATGGCTTCCTCAGAAAGCTTATGCTTTCCCTCCGTTTTCTATGATCCCGAGGACAATTTCAACGATTCGCAGGGATCTCCTATGTCTAACAATAGTGACCCCCTTTTGGCCAACCCAATCATGGTACCCCTCTCTTCTGGAGATGTCCATCAATCTCCCAATTCTTTTTCCTCCACTTCCACACCTGCTAGTCAACCCAGAGGGTGATTATCACAGTCTAATTCTCCAAGGCTCTCTTCTCCCGATAGCATGGACAATATCAGGGGACCCTGGTCCCTCCAAGGCCTTTCGGAGGGAGCTAGGTCCCTCATTCAGGATTCCTGGGCCCCAGGTACCCGCAAATGTTATTTTGCCGCTTGGTCAAAGTGGTCTGGCTGGTGCCTGCGGAGAGACTTGGATCCCGTTTCTTCTGATTTAACAGAAATTATTAATTACCTGTCTCACCTTTTTGATTCAGGTCTGGCTTACAGAACCATCAATGTTCATCGGTCAGCTATTTCAGCTAGACACAATTTAATCAATAATCTCCCCGTCGGCAAACATCTTTTGATCTGTAGAATTCTCAAAGCCATTAGATTAAAACGTCCTCCAGTTCCCAAACACGAATTTTTCTGGGATGTAGATTTCATTTTCTCCCTTTTTAAATCTTGGCATGATAATAATTTGTTATCCCTAAAACAACTTTCCGCTAAACTTGCTACTCTCCTTTGTTTAATTTCTTTCAGAAGAGTATCGGATGTGAAAGCTTTAGATAGGAACTCTAAACGTTTCTCTCCTGAAGGAGTTACCTTTTTTCTTTCTCGCAGAACTAAAACCCTGTCTACCTCTATTTTCTATCCTTATCTTCCTTCCGAACCTTCACTTTGTGTGGTTCAATGCTTAAAGTCTTATGAATCTAGAACCCTGATTTTTAGAAAAAAAATTTTTAATCAACTTCTAATTTCCTTTGTTCCCCCTCGCGCGCCTATCACTTCTACTGCTAGGTGGGTTAAATGGGTCATGAAAGAGGCTGGTATTAACATTTCTTTCACAGCTCATTCCATTAGAGGTTCTGCTGCTTCAAAAGCCTTTTTAAAAGTGGCCCCTCTTCAACAAATTTTAAATGCGGTAGATTGGTCTTCTGATTCCATTTTTAAGCAATTTTATTTCAGACCCATTCAACATGCCTCTCAATTTATTTTCCTAATATACTTTAAACTTGCAAAAATAGGAGTCTCTGGTCTTGTAATAAAATTCCGATTATCCTAATATTTTGAAGGTATAATCTAGATTTTATTAAAGACAGAGACGAGTATTTTCCCTCCTCAAAAAATAATGTGTTTTTTCCCACCCTGTTTTTTTATTATTGTATATTATTAATATTTTTGTCTTTAACACTGTCCAAATAATTCCAAACCGTTTTCATCTTCTGGATTCCTCCCTTCAACTCAGAGGTTTCATCATTCATCCACTGAATCCTGGACATCTAGTCTGACTTCGATCAATCTCAACATCTCCTGGAGTTCCTTCTATCAGTTCTACAGAAAGTTGACGTTTGCTATCCTTTGTTGTTTCGGACTTTTTGGACTTATCATGATGCTTAATATTTTGTTCCTTTTGAGCATCAACTAGAAAGAGGAAGATTGTCAGCTGTGTACTCAGTTTATAGTCTATTCTCTGTGCTGATTGGCTGTTTTTTTCTGTCATTATAATAAGCTTCTTACATTATGTTATATTTATCTTATTAATGTTATTGTTCTTTAAAAGGCTGCATTGAGTAGTAAAGAAAGATTATGCAAAAATACTCGTCTATGTGTCTTTAATAAAATCTAGATTATACCTTCAAAATATCAGGATAATCGGAATTTTAAACAAATTTCCAATTTACTTTTATCTAATTTTCTTTGTTCTGTTGGTATCTTTTGTTGAAAAGCATACTCATGCTGAGGAGCAGCAACGCACTACTGAGAGCTTACTGCTGATGGGCGGTTGCACATATATTAATTCTGGTTACTGACTCACCCAGTGGCCCCCATTTATCAAAACACCACATGGACAAGGTTGCCAATCGAGATCCTTGTCCACCCGGCATTGTAGTAAGCTTGTGCATCTAAAGATTAAGAACAAGGCCTGTCAATCAACCCAGTCAATCCTTATCAGGATGATTTCACTCTGCCACCTCATGGTCTTAAGACAAAACTATTTAACTGGTGTTTCAAGCCTCCTAGTGCAAACCTGCCACACTCTGGCACCAAAGCTGCCTCCGTAGCTTTATAAAGTAGTAAATTAAAATGTTTAAAATCGTATGCTGTATCCGAGTCATGAAAAAAAAAGGAATTAGGTTTTAATTGTATTCCTCAAAGCTGGGATTCTTTTTTTTTTTTTTTTAATTTGTGTTTGGTCTTTTAAAAAAAAGAGGATGGTCACATTTAAAAAAAATCAGGAATTGTTCCTAGATTTCTTAAAAGCACAGTAATTCTTACAGTGTAGATTAATGTAGCCAG